>NW_027637656.1:202500-206324 GCF_951216825.1 Electrona antarctica
TGACAGCCACTAAGAAGTCACTACTGACCTTGTTTAAAAATACCCACAAGGTTAACTGCAGGGCTAACAAGCATTGGTAGGCTACTGCAGGGGTAGGCTACTGCATTGGTAGGCTACTGCATTGGTAGGCTACTGCATTGGTAGGCTACTGCATTGGTAGGCTACTGCATTGGTAGGCTACTGCATTGGTAGGCTACTGCATTGGTAGGCTACTGCATTGGTAGGCTACTGCATTGGTAGGCTACTGCATTGGTAGGCTACTGCATTGGTAGGCTACTGCATTGGTAGGCTACTGCATTGGTAGGCTACTGCATTGGTAGGCTACTGCATTGGTAGGCTACTGCATTGGTAGGCTATGTGGAATCTGGAAATCATAATTCTATCCATAATGTGTGCTACTGTGCTCATAGCATATGGTGATCTGTTTAGTTGGTCAGACTAGCTGGCTGGCTTAATTGGGGTCTGTCTTTGATATTCAAGGTACACCTGGGGACAGGGGTTGTTTTTACTGTGCCTTTTGTTTGAGTCCTGAGATCCTGACTCACACCTAGAGCAATCAAATGCTAAACATGGGTTCAAAGTGGCCACTCAACAAATGGCTGATCAATGCGTAAGCTGGGGTTGACTTCAGGGGAACAGTGAACACGCCTCTATTCTCACCTCTTGTAAACTGTACTTAATGTCATGCAATTGAATGTAACCAGTTCAGTCAGTTGGCCAGTCACTACCTGGTGGCTGGTCAAGGCCAGCCAGGCCTATGCTATGCTATGCTATGCTGTGTACTTCGAAATAAACATCAAGGAACATCTTACTCTGTCTGCTGCCGTCTCACAATTATCTCCGCTCTCCCGTTTGGGTTAAGTATTTTTGTATGGTCTCGTGTCATAAGATACGACAGATGGTGCCGACCCGGTCGTGTTGATGCATTTTTTGCGTCAGGCGAGGGGAACGACAGATGGTGCGCGATCCCGACCTTCATGGTGTTTACGCCAGTTAGGAGAAGAACCAGTTGGCTTTTTTATTCAGTCTAATCAGCGAGTTTTTGTGAGAGACGGCGACGACGGGTTCCAGCGGAACGGGGACGAGGATGACGACGGACCACCGCGATGAGGAGTGTTGCGCAGCGGCGGCCTGCGTCTCTTTCCAGCCGGCGGACAGAGGAGCGGTCGACGAAGGGCGGACAGCCACACGGTGGCCTTCGATCATCAACTCTACGCAGGAGACGGCGAGCAGTGGAGCGATGCGGCGCGGCGGGGGCACCAGCGTTCCAGGGGGAGAGGGGATCGCTCATCCCGACGGGGAGAGGCGGCCACTCGACGCTTGGCGCGGCGGTTTCCACTTTCGGGAATTCGTTTCGGAATGGACAGGAGGACAGTGTCAAACAGCGGCCATGTAGTATGCGGTGTACTGATCACGCATTGCACGCACGACACGTGCCGAAGAGGGACACATCTCCGTGGCGGCGGTGGCTTGGCTTTCCATGGCCGACTGACGACGCAAGCTGAGGGCCTTCACGGGCCTACGGGGTCTGTGATGAAGATGTTGCTTTTCTCTTCGTTTTCCCATCTCTGTTGTTTCAGAGCTGGGAGGGGGGGGAGATGATGATGAGATGATTATGAGAGCTTTCAGCGAGAACAGCGGTGAACATTTTCTCAACTTGATCTGCAGCTGAAGCGAACTTTGAGGTAACGGAATGCAGCAAACAGAAGAATTTCCTTTGTCCGTACAGAGAGAAGATGGACTTTCCTTCGCTCTGTTTACAAAATTGTGCGTCGTGTTTGTTTCAACATGAAAAAATAGGCCTCATGTTGGTATGTTTTGTCGTATAATTAGGTAAGTTGGTTCATAAGTAGCCTAATTGTGAATCAAATAGGGGTTTTCCTAGAGACGTGAAGAGAGTATTAATTAGTTAAATATTGCTTAAACTCTGGCCTGTTAATGTATTTGTTTATGGTCAGGATAGGTCTGGAGACTTATTTTGATTTTGGTCCTGTGAAACTCCAAAGAGAGAGTTTCATGTGATTTGGTGTGTATGTTCTATATACCTTAGTGGAGCAGAGTTTTATTTAAAGCATTATAAACGTATAGATATGTTATGGCACGTCCTAAATTTCCTGAAAGCGGCAATGTCTTGTTTAAACGTCAGCTAATTGTAACTTACTAATCATTTTCCATTATTCATTGTTTAAGATTACTTGTCAGGATAGTGCAATTGGCAGTCGTTTGGTGCCGACAGTGTTAAAAGTCAGGATAGTGATTCAATTACAGGGTAATTAATTGGTAGTCGTGTAGTGCCGACAGTGTTAAAGAGGGTTTAATTTGACTCTGTGGTTCTCTAGGGCTTAAAATGCGATTTTCTTTGTTTGTGCGCAGACGTACAAACTGAGATATTGGTCTTTGTTCATTGTTCTGTAACATTTTTAGCCATAAGAGTTTGAAATAACGCAAAGAGAATTCTGATCCGATCCATCCACTGATACGAAATTGTATTTGAACTAACTGTAATGGAAACCATTTATGAATTATCCACTGATACGAAATTGTATTTGTACTTACTGTAAATGATGTCAAGTTGTGTAATCTTGAATGTTTGTGTTTGAAAACCATGTTGGGGAAATCTGTTATTCTGGTGTCTTAAATGTATTGTTAAACTGAGGATCAAGGGGGGTGGTAACTGGTAAGAATTATGGTTCCATATTTTTTTATATGACATATATGTCATAAGGGGGGTTATGTGGAATCTGGAAATCATAATTCTATCCATAATGTGTGCTACTGTGCTCATAGCATATGGTGATCTGTTTAGTTGGTCAGACTAGCTGGCTGGCTTAATTGGGGTCTGTCTTTGATATTCAAGGACCACCTGGGGACAGGGGTTGTTTTTACTGTGCCTTTTGTTTGAGTCCTGAGATCCTGACTCACACCTAGAGCAATCAAATGCTAAACATGGGTTCAAAGTGGCCACTCAACAAATGGCTGATCAATGCGTAAGCTGGGGTTGACTTCAGGGGAACAGTGAACACGCCTCTATTCTCACCTCTTGTAAACTGTACTTAATGTCATGCAATTGAATGTAACCAGTTCAGTCAGTTGGCCAGTCACTACCTGGTGGCTGGTCAAGGCCAGCCAGGCCTATGCTATGCTATGCTATGCTGTGTACTTCGAAATAAACATCAAGGAACATCTTACTCTGTCTGCTGCCGTCTCACAATTATCTCCGCTCTCCCGTTTGGGTTAAGTATTTTTGTATGGTCTCGTGTCATAAGATACGACAGCTACTGCATTGGTAGGCTACTGCACATTCATGTCTGTGTGTGTGTGTGAGACTGTGTGTGTGTGTGTGTCAGGGCTGCTTTTTTCTTTTTTTTAAGAAACATTAATCGCATCGCAGCCCGTTCCGTCGCAGATCTACAAGCTCACAATGCGTTGCAGCGCGACGCGTTGTGAGCTTGTAGATCGGCCGCGCCACTGCGCAACGCAGTCGAATTATACACACAATGGAAACGAAACCAAAACAAGTTGAACACATGTAGCCAGGCTAGTTGAGTGCACAACCGCTCCCGCTCACAAACAAAACGACTCGTCACAAGAGTGAAGTGAAAAGGTATGCTGTCATGACTCATGTCATGTAGGACTGTGTGTGGACAAAAAAGGTTTTATTTCAAATAATTAGTCACGCATGGACCGACGACCTCTCTCTCTCTCTCTCGCTGTCCAACAGGCTGTCTGCGCGCAGCGCACCGTGCGCTTCGAGCGTGGCGGCAGCGGCCGGGGGGATATTTGTGGGGGCGCAGTGCGACGGTTCATTTTAATCTGCTGGAGCA
>NW_027637655.1:0-271000 GCF_951216825.1 Electrona antarctica
AAAATCACGCAAAAGCGAAAGGCTATAGTCCATGGTGTCGGAGGGCATACTATAGTATGTCGTTTTTCACGATTTCGGAGGATTTGAAAAAAAGGTGAAAATCACACAAAAGCGAAAGGCTATAGTCCATGGTGTCGGAGGGCATACTATAGTATGTCGTTTTTCACGATTTCGGAGGATTTGAAAAAAAGGTGAAAATCACGCAAAAGCGAAAGGCTATAGTCCATGGTGTCGGAGGGCATACTATAGTATGTCGTTTTTCACGATTTCGGAGGATTTGAAAAAAAGGTGAAAATCACACAAAAGCGAAAGGCTATAGTCCATGGTGTCGGAGGGCATACTATAGTATGTCGTTTTTCACGATTTCGGAGGATTAAAAAAAAAGGTGAAAATCACGCAAAAGCGAAAGGCTATAGTCCATGGTGTCGGAGAGCATACTATAGTATGTCGTTTTTAACGATTTCGGAGGATTTAAAAAAAAAGGTGAAAATCACGCAAAAGCAAAAGGCTATAGTCCATGGTGTCAGGGGGCATACTATATAGTATGTCGTTTTTCACGATTTCGGAGGATTAAAAAAAAAGGTGAAAATCACGCAAAAGCGAAAGGCTATAGTCCATGGTGTCGGAGGGCATACTATAGTATGTCGTTTTTCACGATTTCGGAGGATTTGAAAAAAAGGTGAAAATCACGCAAAAGCGAAAGGCTATAGTCCATGGTGTCGGAGGGCATACTATAGTATGTCGTTTTTCACGATTTCGGAGGATTTAAAAAAAAAAGGTGAAAATCACGCAAAAGCGAAAGGCTATAGTCCATGGTGTCGGAGGGCATACTATAGTATGTCGTTTTTCACGATTTCGGAGGATTAAAAAAAAAGGTGAAAATCACGCAAAAGCGAAAGGCTATAGTCCATGGTGTCGGAGGGCATACTATAGTATGTCGTTTTTCACGATTTCGGAGGATTTAAAAAAAAAGGTGAAAATCACGCAAAAGCGAAAGGCTATAGTCCATGGTCTCGGACCGCATACTAGTATGTCGTTTTTCACGATTTCGGAGGATTTAAAAAAAAAAGGTGAAAATCACGCAAAAGCGAAAGGCGTGTCGGAGGGCATACTATAGTATGTCGTTTTTCACGATTTCGGAGGATTAAAAAAAAAGGTGAAAATCACGCAAAAGGGAAAGGCTATAGTCCATGGTGTCGGAGGGCATACTATAGTATGTCGTTTTTCACGATTTCGGAGGATTTGAAAAAAAGGTGAAAATCACGCAAAAGCGAAAGGCTATAGTCCATGGTGTCGGAGAGCATACTATAGTATGTCGTTTTTAACGATTTCGGAGGATTTAAAAAAAAAGGTGAAAATCACGCAAAAGCAAAAGGCTATAGTCCATGGTGTCAGGGGGCATACTATATAGTATGTCGTTTTTCACGATTTCGGAGGATTAAAAAAAAAGGTGAAAATCACGCAAAAGCGAAAGGCTATAGTCCATGGTGTCGGAGGGCATACTATAGTATGTCGTTTTTCACGATTTCGGAGGATTTGAAAAAAAGGTGAAAATCACGCAAAAGCGAAAGGCTATAGTCCATGGTGTCGGAGGGCATACTATAGTATGTCGTTTTTCACGATTTCGGAGGATTTTAAAAAAAAAGGTGAAAATCACGCAAAAGCGAAAGGCTATAGTCCATGGTGTCGGAGGGCATACTATAGTATGTCGTTTTTCACGATTTCGGAGGATTAAAAAAAAAGGTGAAAATCACGCAAAAGCGAAAGGCTATAGTCCATGGTGTCGGAGGGCATACTATAGTATGTCGTTTTTCACGATTTCGGAGGATTTAAAAAAAAGGTGAAAATCACGCAAAAGCGAAAGGCTATAGTCCATGGTCTCGGACCGCATACTAGTATGTCGTTTTTCACGATTTCGGAGGATTTAAAAAAAAGGTGAAAATCACGCAAAAGCGAAAGGCGTGTCGGAGGGCATACTATAGTATGTCGTTTTTCACGATTTCGGAGGATTAAAAAAAAAGGTGAAAATCACGCAAAAGGGAAAGGCTATAGTCCATGGTGTCGGAGGGCATACTATAGTATGTCGTTTTTCACGATTTCGGAGGATTTGAAAAAAAGGTGAAAATCACGCAAAAGCGAAAGGCTATAGTCCATGGTGTCGGAGAGCATACTATAGTATGTCGTTTTTAACGATTTCGGAGGATTTAAAAAAAAAGGTGAAAATCACGCAAAAGCAAAAGGCTATAGTCCATGGTGTCAGGGGGCATACTATATAGTATGTCGTTTTTCACGATTTCGGAGGATTAAAAAAAAAGGTGAAAATCACGCAAAAGCGAAAGGCTATAGTCCATGGTGTCGGAGGGCATACTATAGTATGTCGTTTTTCACGATTTCGGAGGATTTGAAAAAAAGGTGAAAATCACGCAAAAGCGAAAGGCTATAGTCCATGGTGTCGGAGGGCATACTATAGTATGTCGTTTTTCACGATTTCGGAGGATTTTAAAAAAAAAGGTGAAAATCACGCAAAAGCGAAAGGCTATAGTCCATGGTGTCGGAGGGCATACTATAGTATGTCGTTTTTCACGATTTCGGAGGATTAAAAAAAAAGGTGAAAATCACGCAAAAGCGAAAGGCTATAGTCCATGGTGTCGGAGGGCATACTATAGTATGTCGTTTTTCACGATTTCGGAGGATTTGAAAAAAAGGTGAAAATCACGCAAAAGCGAAAGGCTATAGTCCATGGTGTCGGAGGGCATACTATAGTATGTCGTTTTTCACGATTTCGGAGGATTTAAAAAAAAAGGTGAAAATCACGCAAAAGCGAAAGGCTATAGTCCATGGTGTCGGAGGGCATACTATAGTATGTCGTTTTTCACGATTTCGGAGGATTTAAAAAAAAAAAGGTGAAAATCACGCAAAAGCGAAAGGCTATAGTCCATGGTGTCGGAGGGCATACTATAGTATGTGGTTTTTCACGATTTCGGAGGATTTAAAAAAAAAGGTGAAAATCACGCAAAAGCGAAAGGCTATCGTCCATGGTGTCGGAGGGCATACTATTGTATGTCGTTTTTCACGATTTCGGAGGATTTGAAAAAAAGGTGAAAATCACGCAAAAGCGAAAGGCTATAGTCCATGGTGTCGGAGAGCATACTATAGTATGTCGTTTTTAACGATTTCGGAGGATTTAAAAAAAAAGGTGAAAATCACGCAAAAGCAAAAGGCTATAGTCCATGGTGTCGGAGGGCATACTATAGTATGTCGTTTTTCACGATTTCGGAGGATTAAAAAAAAAGGTGAAAATCACGCAAAAGCGAAAGGCTATAGTCCATGGTGTCGGAGGGCATACTATAGTATGTCGTTTTTCACGATTTCGGAGGATTTGAAAAAAAGGTGAAAATCACGCAAAAGCGAAAGGCTATAGTCCATGGTGTCGGAGGGCATACTATAGTATGTCGTTTTTCACGATTTCGGAGGATTTAAAAAAAAAAGGTGAAAATCACGCAAAAGCGAAAGGCTATAGTCCATGGTGTCGGAGGGCATACTATAGTATGTCGTTTTTCACGATTTCGGAGGATTAAAAAAAAAGGTGAAAATCACGCAAAAGCGAAAGGCTATAGTCCATGGTGTCGGAGGGCATACTATAGTATGTCGTTTTTCACGATTTCGGAGGATTTAAAAAAAAAAGGTGAAAATCACGCAAAAGCGAAAGGCTATAGTCCATGGTGTCGGAGGGCATACTATAGTATGTGGTTTTTCACGATTTCGGAGGATTTAAAAAAAAGGTGAAAATCACGCAAAAGCAAAAGGCTATAGTCCATGGTGTCGGAGGGCATACTATAGTATGTCGTTTTTCACGATTTCGGAGGATTCAAAAAAAAGGTGAAAATCACGCAAAAGCGAAAGGCTATAGTCCATGGTGTCGGAGGGCATACTATAGTATGTCGTTTTTCACGATTTCGGAGGATTTGAAAAAAAGGTGAAAATCACGCAAAAGCGAAAGGCTATAGTCCATGGTGTGGGAGGGCATACTATAGTATGTCGTTTTTCACGATTTCGGAGGATTTAAAAAAAAAGGTGAAAATCACGCAAAAGCGAAAGGCTATAGTCCATGTTGTCGGAGGGCATACTATAGTATGTCGTTTTTCACGATTTCGGAGGATTTGAAAAAAAGGTGAAAATCACGCAAAAGCGAAAGGCTATAGTCCATGGTGTCGGAGGGCATACTATAGTATGTCGTTTTTCACGATTTCGGAGGATTTGAAAAAAAGGTGAAAATCACGCAAAAGCGAAAGGCTATAGTCCATGGTCTCGGACCGCATACTAGTATGTAGTTTTTCACGATTTTGGAGGATTTTAAAAAAAAAGGTGAAAATCACGCAAAAGCGAAAGGCTATAGTCCATGGTGTCGGAGGGCATACTATAGTATGTCGTTTTTCACGATTTCGGAGGATTTAAAAAAAAAAGGTGAAAATCACGCAAAAGCGAAAGGCTATAGTCCATGGTGTCGGAGGGCATACTATAGTATGTGGTTTTTCACGATTTTGGAGGATTTTAAAAAAAAGGTGAAAATCACGCAAAAGCGAAAGGCTATAGTCCATGGTGTCGGAGGGCATACTATAGTATGTCGTTTTTCACGATTTCGGAGGATTTGAAAAAAAGGTGAAAATCACGCAAAAGCGAAAGGCTATAGTCCATGGTGTCGGAGAGCATACTATAGTATGTCGTTTTTAACGATTTCGGAGGATTTAAAAAAAAAGGTGAAAATCACGCGAAAGCAAAAGGCTATAGTCCATGGTGTCGGAGGGCATACTATAGTATGTCGTTTTTCCACGATTTCGGAGGATTAAAAAAAAAGGTGAAAATCACGCAAAAGCGAAAGGCTATAGTCCATGGTGTCTGAGGGCATACTATAGTATGTCGTTTTTCACGATTTAGGAGGATTTGAAAAAAAGGTGAAAATCACGCAAAAGCGAAAGGCTATAGTCCATGGTGTCGGAGGGCATACTATTATGTCGTTTTTCACGATTTCGGAGGATTTAAAAAAAAAAGGTGAAAATCACGCAAAAGCGAAAGGCGTGTCGGAGGGCATACTATAGTATGTCGTTTTTCACGATTTCGGAGGATTAAAAAAAAAGGTGAAAATCACGCAAAAGCGAAAGGCTATAGTCCATGGTGTCGGAGGGCATACTATAGTATGTCGTTTTTCACGATTTCGGAGGATTTGAAAAAAAGGTGAAAATCACGCAAAAGCGAAAGGCTATAGTCCATGGTGTCGGAGGGCATACTATAGTATGTCGTTTTTCACGATTTCGGAGGATTAAAAAAAAAGGTGAAAATCACGCAAAAGCGAAAGGCTATAGTCCATGGTGTCGGAGGGCATACTATAGTATGTCGTTTTTCACGATTTCGGAGGATTTGAAAAAAAGGTGAAAATCACGCAAAAGCGAAAGGCTATAGTCCATGGTGTCGGAGGGCATACTATAGTATGTCGTTTTTCACGATTTCGGAGGATTTGAAAAAAAGGTGAAAATCACGCAAAAGCGAAAGGCTATAGTCCATGGTGTCGGAGGGCATACTATAGTATGTCGTTTTTCACGATTTCGGAGGATTTGAAAAAAAGGTGAAAATCACGCAAAAGCGAAAGGCTATAGTCCATGGTGTCGGAGGGCATACTATAGTATGTCGTTTTTCACGATTTCGGAGGATTTAAAAAAAAAGGTGAAAATCACGCAAAAGCGAAAGGCTATAGTCCATGGTGTCGGAGGGCATACTATAGTATGTCGTTTTTCACGATTTCGGAGGATTTGAAAAAAAGGTGAAAATCACGCAAAAGCGAAAGGCTATAGTCCATGGTGTCGGAGGGCATACTATAGTATGTCGTTTTTCACGATTTCGGAGGATTTGAAAAAAAGGTGAAAATCACGCAAAAGCGAAAGGCTATAGTCCATGGTGTCGGAGAGCATACTATAGTATGTCGTTTTTAACGATTTCGGAGGATTTAAAAAAAAGGTGAAAATCACGCGAAAGCAAAAGGCTATAGTCCATGGTGTCGGAGGGCATACTATAAAACGATTTCGGAGGATTAAAAAAAAAGGTGAAAATCACGCAAAAGCGAAAGGCTATAGTCCATGGTGTCGGAGGGCATACTATAGTATGTCGTTTTTCACGATTTCGGAGGATTTGAAAAAAAGGTGAAAATCACGAAAAAGCGAAAGGCTATAGTCCATGGTGTCGGAGGGCATACTATAGTATGTCGTTTTTCACGATTTCGGAGGATTTAAAAAAAAATGTGAAAATCACGCAAAAGCGAAAGGCTATAGTCCATGGTCTCGGACCGCATACTAGTATGTCGTTTTTCACGATTTCGGAGGATTTTAAAAAAAAAGGTGAAAATCACGCAAAAGCGAAAGGCGTGTCGGAGGACATACTATAGTATGTCGTTTTTCACGATTTCGGAGGATTAAAAAAAAAGGTGAAAATCACGCAAAAGCGAAAGGCTATAGTCCATGGTGTCGGAGGGCATACTATAGTATGTCGTTTTTCACGATTTCGGAGGATTTGAAAAAAAGGTGAAAATCACGCAAAAGCGAAAGGCTATAGTCCATGGTGTCGGAGGGCATACTATAGTATGTCGTTTTTCACGATTTCGGAGGATTTAAAAAAAAAGGTGAAAATCACGCAAAAGCGAAAGGCTATAGTCCATGGTGTCGGAGGGCATACTATAGTATGTCGTTTTTCACGATTTCGGAGGATTTGAAAAAAAGGTGAAAATCACGCAAAAGCGAAAGGCTATAGTCCTTGGTGTCGGAGGGCATACTATAGTATGTCGTTTTTCACGATTTCGGAGGATTTGAAAAAAAGGTGAAAATCACACAAAAGCGAAAGGCTATAGTCCATGGTGTCGGAGGGCATACTATAGTATGTCGTTTTTCACGATTTCGGAGGATTTGAAAAAAAGGTGAAAATCACGCAAAAGCGAAAGGCTATAGTCCATGGTGTCGGAGGGCATACTATAGTATGTCGTTTTTCACGATTTCGGAGGATTTGAAAAAAAGGTGAAAATCACACAAAAGCGAAAGGCTATAGTCCATGGTGTCGGAGGGCATACTATAGTATGTCGTTTTTCACGATTTCGGAGGATTAAAAAAAAAGGTGAAAATCACGCAAAAGCGAAAGGCTATAGTCCATGGTGTCGGAGAGCATACTATAGTATGTCGTTTTTAACGATTTCGGAGGATTTAAAAAAAAAGGTGAAAATCACGCAAAAGCAAAAGGCTATAGTCCATGGTGTCAGGGGGCATACTATATAGTATGTCGTTTTTCACGATTTCGGAGGATTAAAAAAAAAGGTGAAAATCCCGCAAAAGCGAAAGGCTATAGTCCATGGTGTCGGAGGGCATACTATAGTATGTCGTTTTTCACGATTTCGGAGGATTTGAAAAAAAGGTGAAAATCACGCAAAAGCGAAAGGCTATAGTCCATGGTGTCGGAGGGCATACTATAGTATGTCGTTTTTCACGATTTCGGAGGATTTAAAAAAAAAAAGGTGAAAATCACGCAAAAGCGAAAGGCTATAGTCCATGGTGTCGGAGGGCATACTATAGTATGTCGTTTTTCACGATTTCGGAGGATTAAAAAAAAAGGTGAAAATCACGCAAAAGCGAAAGGCTATAGTCCATGGTGTCGGAGGGCATACTATAGTATGTCGTTTTTCACGATTTCGGAGGATTTGAAAAAAAGGTGAAAATCACGCAAAAGCGAAAGGCTATAGTCCATGGTGTCGGAGGGCATACTATAGTATGTCGTTTTTTTTTTTCGGAGGATTTAAAAAAAAAAGGTGAAAATCACGCAAAAGCGAAAGGCTATAGTCCATGGTGTCGGAGGGCATACTATAGTATGTCGTTTTTCACGATTTCGGAGGATTAAAAAAAAAGGTGAAAATCACGCAAAAGCGAAAGGCTATAGTCCATGGTGTCGGAGGGCATACTATAGTATGTCGTTTTTCACGATTTCGGAGGATTTAAAAAAAAAAGGTGAAAATCACGCAAAAGCGAAAGGCTATAGTCCATGGTGTCGGAGGGCATACTATAGTATGTCGTTTTTCACGATTTCGGAGGATTTGAAAAAAAGGTGAAAATCACGCAAAAGCAAAAGGCTATAGTCCATGGTGTCGGAGGGCATACTATAGTATGTCGTTTTTCACGATTTCGGAGGATTCAAAAAAAAGGTGAAAATCACGCAAAAGCGAAAGGCTATAGTCCATGGTGTCGGAGGGCATACTATAGTATGTCGTTTTTCACGATTTCGGAGGATTTGAAAAAAAGGTGAAAATCACGCAAAAGCGAAAGGCTATAGTCCATGGTCTCGGACCGCATACTAGTATGTAGTTTTTCACGATTTTGGAGGATTTTAAAAAAAAAGGTGAAAATCACGCAAAAGCGAAAGGCTATAGTCCATGGTGTCGGAGGGCATACTATAGTATGTCGTTTTTCACGATTTCGGAGGATTTAAAAAAAAAAGGTGAAAATCACGCAAAAGCGAAAGGCTATAGTCCATGGTGTCGGAGGGCATACTATAGTATGTGGTTTTTCACGATTTTGGAGGATTTTAAAAAAAAGGTGAAAATCACGCAAAAGCGAAAGGCTATAGTCCATGGTGTCGGAGGGCATACTATAGTATGTCGTTTTTCACGATTTCGGAGGATTTGAAAAAAAGGTGAAAATCACGCAAAAGCGAAAGGCTATAGTCCATGGTGTCGGAGAGCATACTATAGTATGTCGTTTTTAACGATTTCGGAGGATTTAAAAAAAAAGGTGAAAATCACGCGAAAGCAAAAGGCTATAGTCCATGGTGTCGGAGGGCATACTATAGTATGTCGTTTTTCCACGATTTCGGAGGATTAAAAAAAAAGGTGAAAATCACGCAAAAGCGAAAGGCTATAGTCCATGGTGTCTGAGGGCATACTATAGTATGTCGTTTTTCACGATTTAGGAGGATTTGAAAAAAAGGTGAAAATCACGCAAAAGCGAAAGGCTATAGTCCATGGTGTCGGAGGGCATACTATTATGTCGTTTTTCACGATTTCGGAGGATTTGAAAAAAAGGTGAAAATCACGCAAAAGCGAAAGGCTATAGTCCATGGTGTGGGAGGGCATACTATAGTATGTCGTTTTTCACGATTTCGGAGGATTTAAAAAAAAAGGTGAAAATCACGCAAAAGCGAAAGGCTATAGTCCATGTTGTCGGAGGGCATACTATAGTATGTCGTTTTTCACGATTTCGGAGGATTTGAAAAAAAGGTGAAAATCACGCAAAAGCGAAAGGCTATAGTCCATGGTGTCGGAGGGCATACTATAGTATGTCGTTTTTCACGATTTCGGAGGATTTGAAAAAAAGGTGAAAATCACGCAAAAGCGAAAGGCTATAGTCCATGGTCTCGGACCGCATACTAGTATGTAGTTTTTCACGATTTTGGAGGATTTTAAAAAAAAAGGTGAAAATCACGCAAAAGCGAAAGGCTATAGTCCATGGTGTCGGAGGGCATACTATAGTATGTCGTTTTTCACGATTTCGGAGGATTTAAAAAAAAAAGGTGAAAATCACGCAAAAGCGAAAGGCTATAGTCCATGGTGTCGGAGGGCATACTATAGTATGTGGTTTTTCACGATTTTGGAGGATTTTAAAAAAAAGGTGAAAATCACGCAAAAGCGAAAGGCTATAGTCCATGGTGTCGGAGGGCATACTATAGTATGTCGTTTTTCACGATTTCGGAGGATTTGAAAAAAAGGTGAAAATCACGCAAAAGCGAAAGGCTATAGTCCATGGTGTCGGAGAGCATACTATAGTATGTCGTTTTTAACGATTTCGGAGGATTTAAAAAAAAAGGTGAAAATCACGCGAAAGCAAAAGGCTATAGTCCATGGTGTCGGAGGGCATACTATAGTATGTCGTTTTTCCACGATTTCGGAGGATTAAAAAAAAAGGTGAAAATCACGCAAAAGCGAAAGGCTATAGTCCATGGTGTCTGAGGGCATACTATAGTATGTCGTTTTTCACGATTTAGGAGGATTTGAAAAAAAGGTGAAAATCACGCAAAAGCGAAAGGCTATAGTCCATGGTGTCGGAGGGCATACTATTATGTCGTTTTTCACGATTTCGGAGGATTTAAAAAAAAAAGGTGAAAATCACGCAAAAGCGAAAGGCGTGTCGGAGGGCATACTATAGTATGTCGTTTTTCACGATTTCGGAGGATTTGAAAAAAAGGTGAAAATCACGAAAAAGCGAAAGGCTATAGTCCATGGTGTCGGAGGGCATACTATAGTATGTCGTTTTTCACGATTTCGGAGGATTTAAAAAAAAATGTGAAAATCACGCAAAAGCGAAAGGCTATAGTCCATGGTCTCGGACCGCATACTAGTATGTCGTTTTTCACGATTTCGGAGGATTTTAAAAAAAAAGGTGAAAATCACGCAAAAGCGAAAGGCGTGTCGGAGGACATACTATAGTATGTCGTTTTTCACGATTTCGGAGGATTAAAAAAAAAGGTGAAAATCACGCAAAAGCGAAAGGCTATAGTCCATGGTGTCGGAGGGCATACTATAGTATGTCGTTTTTCACGATTTCGGAGGATTTGAAAAAAAGGTGAAAATCACGCAAAAGCGAAAGGCTATAGTCCATGGTGTCGGAGGGCATACTATAGTATGTCGTTTTTCACGATTTCGGAGGATTTAAAAAAAAAGGTGAAAATCACGCAAAAGCGAAAGGCTATAGTCCATGGTGTCGGAGGGCATACTATAGTATGTCGTTTTTCACGATTTCGGAGGATTTGAAAAAAAGGTGAAAATCACGCAAAAGCGAAAGGCTATAGTCCATGGTGTCGGAGGGCATACTATAGTATGTCGTTTTTCACGATTTCGGAGGATTTGAAAAAAAGGTGAAAATCACACAAAAGCGAAAGGCTATAGTCCATGGTGTCGGAGGGCATACTATAGTATGTCGTTTTTCACGATTTCGGAGGATTTGAAAAAAAGGTGAAAATCACGCAAAAGCGAAAGGCTATAGTCCATGGTGTCGGAGGGCATACTATAGTATGTCGTTTTTCACGATTTCGGAGGATTTGAAAAAAAGGTGAAAATCACACAAAAGCGAAAGGCTATAGTCCATGGTGTCGGAGGGCATACTATAGTATGTCGTTTTTCACGATTTCGGAGGATTAAAAAAAAAGGTGAAAATCACGCAAAAGCGAAAGGCTATAGTCCATGGTGTCGGAGAGCATACTATAGTATGTCGTTTTTAACGATTTCGGAGGATTTAAAAAAAAAGGTGAAAATCACGCAAAAGCAAAAGGCTATAGTCCATGGTGTCAGGGGGCATACTATATAGTATGTCGTTTTTCACGATTTCGGAGGATTAAAAAAAAAGGTGAAAATCCCGCAAAAGCGAAAGGCTATAGTCCATGGTGTCGGAGGGCATACTATAGTATGTCGTTTTTCACGATTTCGGAGGATTTGAAAAAAAGGTGAAAATCACGCAAAAGCGAAAGGCTATAGTCCATGGTGTCGGAGGGCATACTATAGTATGTCGTTTTTCACGATTTCGGAGGATTTAAAAAAAAAAAGGTGAAAATCACGCAAAAGCGAAAGGCTATAGTCCATGGTGTCGGAGGGCATACTATAGTATGTCGTTTTTCACGATTTCGGAGGATTAAAAAAAAAGGTGAAAATCACGCAAAAGCGAAAGGCTATAGTCCATGGTGTCGGAGGGCATACTATAGTATGTCGTTTTTCACGATTTCGGAGGATTTGAAAAAAAGGTGAAAATCACGCAAAAGCGAAAGGCTATAGTCCATGGTGTCGGAGGGCATACTATAGTATGTCGTTTTTCACGATTTCGGAGGATTTAAAAAAAAAGGTGAAAATCACGCAAAAGCGAAAGGCTATAGTCCATGGTGTCGGAGGGCATACTATAGTATGTCGTTTTTCACGATTTCGGAGGATTTTAAAAAAAAAGGTGAAAATCACGCAAAAGCGAAAGGCTATAGTCCATGGTGTCGGAGGGCATACTATAGTATGTGGTTTTTCACGATTTCGGAGGATTTTAAAAAAAAGGTGAAAATCACGCAAAAGCGAAAGGCTATAGTCCATGGTGTCGGAGGGCATACTATAGTATGTCGTTTTTCACGATTTCGGAGGATTTGAAAAAAAGGTGAAAATCACGCAAAAGCGAAAGGCTATAGTCCATGGTGTCGGAGAGCATACTATAGTATGTCGTTTTTAACGATTTCGGAGGATTTAAAAAAAAAGGTGAAAATCACGCGAAAGCAAAAGGCTATAGTCCATGGTGTCGGAGGGCATACTATAGTATGTCGTTTTTCCACGATTTCGGAGGATTAAAAAAAAAGGTGAAAATCACGCAAAAGCGAAAGGCTATAGTCCATGGTGTCTGAGGGCATACTATAGTATGTCGTTTTTCACGATTTAGGAGGATTTGAAAAAAAGGTGAAAATCACGCAAAAGCGAAAGGCTATAGTCCATGGTGTCGGAGGGCATACTATTATGTCGTTTTTCACGATTTCGGAGGATTTAAAAAAAAAAGGTGAAAATCACGCAAAAGCGAAAGGCGTGTCGGAGGGCATACTATAGTATGTCGTTTTTCACGATTTCGGAGGATTAAAAAAAAAGGTGAAAATCACGCAAAAGCGAAAGGCTATAGTCCATGGTGTCGGAGGGCATACTATAGTATGTCGTTTTTCACGATTTCGGAGGATTTGAAAAAAAGGTGAAAATCACGCAAAAGCGAAAGGCTATAGTCCATGGTGTCGGAGGGCATACTATAGTATGTCGTTTTTCACGATTTCGGAGGATTAAAAAAAAAGGTGAAAATCACGCAAAAGCGAAAGGCTATAGTCCATGGTGTCGGAGGGCATACTATAGTATGTCGTTTTTCACGATTTCGGAGGATTTGAAAAAAAGGTGAAAATCACGCAAAAGCGAAAGGCTATAGTCCATGGTGTCGGAGGGCATACTATAGTATGTCGTTTTTCACGATTTCGGAGGATTTGAAAAAAAGGTGAAAATCACGCAAAAGCGAAAGGCTATAGTCCATGGTGTCGGAGGGCATACTATAGTATGTCGTTTTTCACGATTTCGGAGGATTTGAAAAAAAGGTGAAAATCACGCAAAAGCGAAAGGCTATAGTCCATGGTGTCGGAGGGCATACTATAGTATGTCGTTTTTCACGATTTCGGAGGATTTAAAAAAAAAGTGAAAATCACGCAAAAGCGAAAGGCTATAGTCCATGGTGTCGGAGGGCATACTATAGTATGTCGTTTTTCACGATTTCGGAGGATTTGAAAAAAAGGTGAAAATCACGCAAAAGCGAAAGGCTATAGTCCATGGTGTCGGAGAGCATACTATAGTATGTCGTTTTTAACGATTTCGGAGGATTTAAAAAAAAGGTGAAAATCACGCGAAAGCAAAAGGCTATAGTCCATGGTGTCGGAGGGCATACTATAAAACGATTTCGGAGGATTAAAAAAAAAGGTGAAAATCACGCAAAAGCGAAAGGCTATAGTCCATGGTGTCGGAGGGCATACTATAGTATGTCGTTTTTCACGATTTCGGAGGATTTGAAAAAAAGGTGAAAATCACGAAAAAGCGAAAGGCTATAGTCCATGGTGTCGGAGGGCATACTATAGTATGTCGTTTTTCACGATTTCGGAGGATTTAAAAAAAAATGTGAAAATCACGCAAAAGCGAAAGGCTATAGTCCATGGTCTCGGACCGCATACTAGTATGTCGTTTTTCACGATTTCGGAGGATTTTAAAAAAAAAGGTGAAAATCACGCAAAAGCGAAAGGCGTGTCGGAGGACATACTATAGTATGTCGTTTTTCACGATTTCGGAGGATTAAAAAAAAAGGTGAAAATCACGCAAAAGCGAAAGGCTATAGTCCATGGTGTCGGAGGGCATACTATAGTATGTCGTTTTTCACGATTTCGGAGGATTTGAAAAAAAGGTGAAAATCACGCAAAAGCGAAAGGCTATAGTCCATGGTGTCGGAGGGCATACTATAGTATGTCGTTTTTCACGATTTCGGAGGATTTAAAAAAAAAGGTGAAAATCACGCAAAAGCGAAAGGAGTCCATGGTGTCGGAGGGCATACTATAGTATGTCGTTTTTCACGATTTCGGAGGATTTGAAAAAAAGGTGAAAATCACGCAAAAGCGAAAGGCTATAGTCCATGGTGTCGGAGGGCATACTATAGTATGTCGTTTTTCACGATTTCGGAGGATTTGAAAAAAAGGTGAAAATCACACAAAAGCGAAAGGCTATAGTCCATGGTGTCGGAGGGCATACTATAGTATGTCGTTTTTCACGATTTCGGAGGATTTGAAAAAAAGGTGAAAATCACGCAAAAGCGAAAGGCTATAGTCCATGGTGTCGGAGGGCATACTATAGTATGTCGTTTTTCACGATTTCGGAGGATTTGAAAAAAAGGTGAAAATCACACAAAAGCGAAAGGCTATAGTCCATGGTGTCGGAGGGCATACTATAGTATGTCGTTTTTCACGATTTCGGAGGATTAAAAAAAAAGGTGAAAATCACGCAAAAGCGAAAGGCTATAGTCCATGGTGTCGGAGAGCATACTATAGTATGTCGTTTTTAACGATTTCGGAGGATTTAAAAAAAAAGGTGAAAATCACGCAAAAGCAAAAGGCTATAGTCCATGGTGTCAGGGGGCATACTATATAGTATGTCGTTTTTCACGATTTCGGAGGATTAAAAAAAAAGGTGAAAATCCCGCAAAAGCGAAAGGCTATAGTCCATGGTGTCGGAGGGCATACTATAGTATGTCGTTTTTCACGATTTCGGAGGATTTGAAAAAAAGGTGAAAATCACGCAAAAGCGAAAGGCTATAGTCCATGGTGTCGGAGGGCATACTATAGTATGTCGTTTTTCACGATTTCGGAGGATTTAAAAAAAAAAGGTGAAAATCACGCAAAAGCGAAAGGCTATAGTCCATGGTGTCGGAGGGCATACTATAGTATGTCGTTTTTCACGATTTCGGAGGATTAAAAAAAAAGGTGAAAATCACGCAAAAGCGAAAGGCTATAGTCCATGGTGTCGGAGGGCATACTATAGTATGTCGTTTTTCACGATTTCGGAGGATTTGAAAAAAAGGTGAAAATCACGCAAAAGCGAAAGGCTATAGTCCATGGTGTCGGAGGGCATACTATAGTATGTCGTTTTTCACGATTTCGGAGGATTTAAAAAAAAAGGTGAAAATCACGCAAAAGCGAAAGGCTATAGTCCATGGTGTCGGAGGGCATACTATAGTATGTCGTTTTTCACGATTTCGGAGGATTTTAAAAAAAAAGGTGAAAATCACGCAAAAGCGAAAGGCTATAGTCCATGGTGTCGGAGGGCATACTATAGTATGTGGTTTTTCACGATTTCGGAGGATTTAAAAAAAAAGGTGAAAATCACGCAAAAGCGAAAGGCTATCGTCCATGGTGTCGGAGGGCATACTATTGTATGTCGTTTTTCACGATTTCGGAGGATTTGAAAAAAAGGTGAAAATCACGCAAAAGCGAAAGGCTATAGTCCATGGTGTCGGAGAGCATACTATAGTATGTCGTTTTTAACGATTTCGGAGGATTTAAAAAAAAAGGTGAAAATCACGCAAAAGCAAAAGGCTATAGTCCATGGTGTCGGAGGGCATACTATAGTATGTCGTTTTTCACGATTTCGGAGGATTTTTAAAAAAAAAGGTGAAAATCACGCAAAAGCGAAAGGCTATAGTCCATGGTGTCGGAGGGCATACTATAGTATGTGGTTTTTCACGATTTTGGAGGATTTTAAAAAAAAGGTGAAAATCACGCAAAAGCGAAAGGCTATAGTCCATGGTGTCGGAGGGCATACTATAGTATGTCGTTTTTCACGATTTCGGAGGATTTGAAAAAAAGGTGAAAATCACGCAAAAGCGAAAGGCTATAGTCCATGGTGTCGGAGAGCATACTATAGTATGTCGTTTTTAACGATTTCGGAGGATTTAAAAAAAAGGTGAAAATCACGCGAAAGCAAAAGGCTATAGTCCATGGTGTCGGAGGGCATACTATAGTATGTCGTTTTTCACGATTTCGGAGGATTAAAAAAAAAGGTGAAAATCACGCAAAAGCGAAAGGCTATAGTCCATGGTGTCGGAGGGCATACTATAGTATGTCGTTTTTCACGATTTCGGAGGATTTGAAAAAAAGGTGAAAATCACGCAAAAGCGAAAGGCTATAGTCCATGGTGTCGGAGGGCATACTATAGTATGTCGTTTTTCACGATTTCGGAGGATTTAAAAAAAAAGGTGAAAATCACGCAAAAGCGAAAGGCTATAGTCCATGGTCTCGGACCGCATACTAGTATGTCGTTTTTCACGATTTCGGAGGATTTAAAAAAAAAAGGTGAAAATCACGCAAAAGCGAAAGGCGTGTCGGAGGGCATACTATAGTATGTCGTTTTTCACGATTTCGGAGGATTAAAAAAAAAGGTGAAAATCACGCAAAAGGGAAAGGCTATAGTCCATGGTGTCGGAGGGCATACTATAGTATGTCGTTTTTCACGATTTCGGAGGATTTGAAAAAAAGGTGAAAATCACGCAAAAGCGAAAGGCTATAGTCCATGGTGTCGGAGAGCATACTATAGTATGTCGTTTTTAACGATTTCGGAGGATTTAAAAAAAAAGGTGAAAATCACGCAAAAGCAAAAGGCTATAGTCCATGGTGTCAGGGGGCATACTATATAGTATGTCGTTTTTCACGATTTCGGAGGATTAAAAAAAAAGGTGAAAATCACGCAAAAGCGAAAGGCTATAGTCCATGGTGTCGGAGGGCATACTATAGTATGTCGTTTTTCACGATTTCGGAGGATTTGAAAAAAAGGTGAAAATCACGCAAAAGCGAAAGGCTATAGTCCATGGTGTCGGAGGGCATACTATAGTATGTCGTTTTTCACGATTTCGGAGGATTTTAAAAAAAAAGGTGAAAATCACGCAAAAGCGAAAGGCTATAGTCCATGGTGTCGGAGGGCATACTATAGTATGTCGTTTTTCACGATTTCGGAGGATTAAAAAAAAAGGTGAAAATCACGCAAAAGCGAAAGGCTATAGTCCATGGTGTCGGAGGGCATACTATAGTATGTCGTTTTTCACGATTTCGGAGGATTTGAAAAAAAGGTGAAAATCACGCAAAAGCGAAAGGCTATAGTCCATGGTGTCGGAGGGCATACTATAGTATGTCGTTTTTCACGATTTCGGAGGATTTAAAAAAAAAGGTGAAAATCACGCAAAAGCGAAAGGCTATAGTCCATGGTGTCGGAGGGCATACTATAGTATGTCGTTTTTCACGATTTCGGAGGATTTTTAAAAAAAAGGTGAAAATCACGCAAAAGCGAAAGGCTATAGTCCATGGTGTCGGAGGGCATACTATAGTATGTGGTTTTTCACGATTTCGGAGGATTTAAAAAAAAAGGTGAAAATCACGCAAAAGCGAAAGGCTATAGTCCATGGTGTCGGAGGGCATACTATAGTATGTCGTTTTTCACGATTTCGGAGGATTTAAAAAAAAAAGGTGAAAATCACGCAAAAGCGAAAGGCTATAGTCCATGGTGTCGGAGGGCATACTATAGTATGTCGTTTTTCACGATTTCGGAGGATTTTAAAAAAAAAGGTGAAAATCACGCAAAAGCGAAAGGCTATAGTCCATGGTGTCGGAGGGCATACTATAGTATGTGGTTTTTCACGATTTCGGAGGATTTAAAAAAAAAGGTGAAAATCACGCAAAAGCGAAAGGCTATAGTCCATGGTGTCGGAGGGCATACTATAGTATGTCGTTTTTCACGATTTCGGAGGATTTAAAAAAAAAAGGTGAAAATCACGCAAAAGCGAAAGGCTATAGTCCATGGTGTCGGAGGGCATACTATAGTATGTCGTTTTTCACGATTTCGGAGGATTAAAAAAAAAGGTGAAAATCACGCAAAAGCGAAAGGCTATAGTCCATGGTGTCGGAGGGCATACTATAGTATGTCGTTTTTCACGATTTCGGAGGATTTTTAAAAAAAAAGGTGAAAATCACGCAAAAGCGAAAGGCTATAGTCCATGGTGTCGGAGAGCATACTATAGTATGTCGTTTTTAACGATTTCGGAGGATTTAAAAAAAAGGTGAAAATCACGCGAAAGCAAAAGGCTATAGTCCATGGTGTCGGAGGGCATACTATAGTATGTCGTTTTTCACGATTTCGGAGGATTAAAAAAAAAGGTGAAAATCACGCAAAAGCGAAAGGCTATAGTCCATGGTGTCGGAGGGCATACTATAGTATGTCGTTTTTCACGATTTCGGAGGATTTGAAAAAAAGGTGAAAATCACGCAAAAGCGAAAGGCTATAGTCCATGGTGTCGGAGGGCATACTATAGTATGTCGTTTTTCACGATTTCGGAGGATTTAAAAAAAAAAGGTGAAAATCACGCAAAAGCGAAAGGCTATAGTCCATGGTGTCGGAGGGCATACTATAGTATGTCGTTTTTCACGATTTCGGAGGATTTTAAAAAAAAAGGTGAAAATCACGCAAAAGCGAAAGGCTATAGTCCATGGTGTCGGAGGGCATACTATAGTATGTGGTTTTTCACGATTTCGGAGGATTTAAAAAAAAAGGTGAAAATCACGCAAAAGCGAAAGGCTATAGTCCATGGTGTCGGAGGGCATACTATAGTATGTGGTTTTTCACGATTTCGGAGGATTTAAAAAAAAAGGTGAAAATCACGCAAAAGCGAAAGGCTATAGTCCATGGTGTCGGAGGGCATACTATAGTATGTCGTTTTTCACGATTTCGGAGGATTTAAAAAAAAAAGGTGAAAATCACGCAAAAGCGAAAGGCTATAGTCCATGGTGTCGGAGGGCATACTATAGTATGTCGTTTTTCACGATTTCGGAGGATTAAAAAAAAAGGTGAAAATCACGCAAAAGCGAAAGGCTATAGTCCATGGTGTCGGAGGGCATACTATAGTATGTCGTTTTTCACGATTTCGGAGGATTTTTAAAAAAAAAGGTGAAAATCACGCAAAAGCGAAAGGCTATAGTCCATGGTGTCGGAGAGCATACTATAGTATGTCGTTTTTAACGATTTCGGAGGATTTAAAAAAAAGGTGAAAATCACGCGAAAGCAAAAGGCTATAGTCCATGGTGTCGGAGGGCATACTATAGTATGTCGTTTTTCACGATTTCGGAGGATTAAAAAAAAAGGTGAAAATCACGCAAAAGCGAAAGGCTATAGTCCATGGTGTCGGAGGGCATACTATAGTATGTCGTTTTTCACGATTTCGGAGGATTTGAAAAAAAGGTGAAAATCACGCAAAAGCGAAAGGCTATAGTCCATGGTGTCGGAGGGCATACTATAGTATGTCGTTTTTCACGATTTCGGAGGATTTAAAAAAAAAAGGTGAAAATCACGCAAAAGCGAAAGGCTATAGTCCATGGTGTCGGAGGGCATACTATAGTATGTCGTTTTTCACGATTTCGGAGGATTTTAAAAAAAAAGGTGAAAATCACGCAAAAGCGAAAGGCTATAGTCCATGGTGTCGGAGGGCATACTATAGTATGTGGTTTTTCACGATTTCGGAGGATTTAAAAAAAAAGGTGAAAATCACGCAAAAGCGAAAGGCTATAGTCCATGGTGTCGGAGGGCATACTATAGTATGTCGTTTTTCACGATTTCGGAGGATTTAAAAAAAAAAGGTGAAAATCACGCAAAAGCGAAAGGCTATAGTCCATGGTGTCGGAGGGCATACTATAGTATGTCGTTTTTCACGATTTCGGAGGATTAAAAAAAAAGGTGAAAATCACGCAAAAGCGAAAGGCTATAGTCCATGGTGTCGGAGGGCATACTATAGTATGTCGTTTTTCACGATTTCGGAGGATTTTTAAAAAAAAAGGTGAAAATCACGCAAAAGCGAAAGGCTATAGTCCATGGTGTCGGAGAGCATACTATAGTATGTCGTTTTTAACGATTTCGGAGGATTTAAAAAAAAGGTGAAAATCACGCGAAAGCAAAAGGCTATAGTCCATGGTGTCGGAGGGCATACTATAGTATGTCGTTTTTCACGATTTCGGAGGATTAAAAAAAAAGGTGAAAATCACGCAAAAGCGAAAGGCTATAGTCCATGGTGTCGGAGGGCATACTATAGTATGTCGTTTTTCACGATTTCGGAGGATTTGAAAAAAAGGTGAAAATCACGCAAAAGCGAAAGGCTATAGTCCATGGTGTCGGAGGGCATACTATAGTATGTCGTTTTTCACGATTTCGGAGGATTTAAAAAAAAAGGTGAAAATCACGCAAAAGCGAAAGGCTATAGTCCATGGTCTCGGACCGCATACTAGTATGTCGTTTTTCACGATTTCGGAGGATTTAAAAAAAAAAGGTGAAAATCACGCAAAAGCGAAAGGCGTGTCGGAGGGCATACTATAGTATGTCGTTTTTCACGATTTCGGAGGATTAAAAAAAAAGGTGAAAATCACGCAAAAGGGAAAGGCTATAGTCCATGGTGTCGGAGGGCATACTATAGTATGTCGTTTTTCACGATTTCGGAGGATTTGAAAAAAAGGTGAAAATCACGCAAAAGCGAAAGGCTATAGTCCATGGTGTCGGAGAGCATACTATAGTATGTCGTTTTTAACGATTTCGGAGGATTTAAAAAAAAAGGTGAAAATCACGCAAAAGCAAAAGGCTATAGTCCATGGTGTCAGGGGGCATACTATATAGTATGTCGTTTTTCACGATTTCGGAGGATTAAAAAAAAAGGTGAAAATCACGCAAAAGCGAAAGGCTATAGTCCATGGTGTCGGAGGGCATACTATAGTATGTCGTTTTTCACGATTTCGGAGGATTTGAAAAAAAGGTGAAAATCACGCAAAAGCGAAAGGCTATAGTCCATGGTGTCGGAGGGCATACTATAGTATGTCGTTTTTCACGATTTCGGAGGATTTAAAAAAAAAAGGTGAAAATCACGCAAAAGCGAAAGGCTATAGTCCATGGTGTCGGAGGGCATACTATAGTATGTCGTTTTTCACGATTTTGGAGGATTAAAAAAAAAGGTGAAAATCACGCAAAAGCGAAAGGCTATAGTCCATGGTGTCGGAGGGCATACTATAGTATGTCGTTTTTCACGATTTCGGAGGATTTGAAAAAAAGGTGAAAATCACGCAAAAGCGAAAGGCTATAGTCCATGGTGTCGGAGGGCATACTATAGTATGTCGTTTTTCACGATTTCGGAGGATTTAAAAAAAAAGGTGAAAATCACGCAAAAGCGAAAGGCTATAGTCCATGGTGTCGGAGGGCATACTATAGTATGTCGTTTTTCACGATTTCGGAGGATTTAAAAAAAAAAAGGTGAAAATCACGCAAAAGCGAAAGGCTATAGTCCATGGTGTCGGAGGGCATACTATAGTATGTGGTTTTTCACGATTTCGGAGGATTTAAAAAAAAAGGTGAAAATCACGCAAAAGCGAAAGGCTATCGTCCATGGTGTCGGAGGGCATACTATTGTATGTCGTTTTTCACGATTTCGGAGGATTTGAAAAAAAGGTGAAAATCACGCAAAAGCGAAAGGCTATAGTCCATGGTGTCGGAGAGCATACTATAGTATGTAGTTTTTAACGATTTCGGAGGATTTAAAAAAAAAGGTGAAAATCACGCAAAAGCAAAAGGCTATAGTCCATGGTGTCGGAGGGCATACTATAGTATGTCGTTTTTCACGATTTCGGAGGATTAAAAAAAAAGGTGAAAATCACGCAAAAGCGAAAGGCTATAGTCCATGGTGTCGGAGGGCATACTATAGTATGTCGTTTTTCACGATTTCGGAGGATTTAAAAAAAAAAGGTGAAAATCACGCAAAAGCGAAAGGCTATAGTCCATGGTGTCGGAGGGCATACTATAGTATGTGGTTTTTCACGATTTCGGAGGATTTAAAAAAAAGGTGAAAATCACGCAAAAGCAAAAGGCTATAGTCCATGGTGTCGGAGGGCATACTATAGTATGTCGTTTTTCACGATTTCGGAGGATTCAAAAAAAAGGTGAAAATCACGCAAAAGCGAAAGGCTATAGTCCATGGTGTCGGAGGGCATACTATAGTATGTCGTTTTTCACGATTTCGGAGGATTTGAAAAAAAGGTGAAAATCACGCAAAAGCGAAAGGCTATAGTCCATGGTGTGGGAGGGCATACTATAGTATGTCGTTTTTCACGATTTCGGAGGATTTAAAAAAAAAGGTGAAAATCACGCAAAAGCGAAAGGCTATAGTCCATGTTGTCGGAGGGCATACTATAGTATGTCGTTTTTCACGATTTCGGAGGATTTGAAAAAAAGGTGAAAATCACGCAAAAGCGAAAGGCTATAGTCCATGGTGTCGGAGGGCATACTATAGTATGTCGTTTTTCACGATTTCGGAGGATTTGAAAAAAAGGTGAAAATCACGCAAAAGCGAAAGGCTATAGTCCATGGTCTCGGACCGCATACTAGTATGTAGTTTTTCACGATTTTGGAGGATTTTAAAAAAAAGGTGAAAATCACGCAAAAGCGAAAGGCTATAGTCCATGGTGTCGGAGGGCATACTATAGTATGTCGTTTTTCACGATTTCGGAGGATTTTAAAAAAAAAGGTGAAAATCACGCAAAAGCGAAAGGCTATAGTCCATGGTGTCGGAGGGCATACTATAGTATGTGGTTTTTCACGATTTTGGAGGATTTTAAAAAAAAGGTGAAAATCACGCAAAAGCGAAAGGCTATAGTCCATGGTGTCGGAGGGCATACTATAGTATGTCGTTTTTCACGATTTCGGAGGATTTGAAAAAAAGGTGAAAATCACGCAAAAGCGAAAGGCTATAGTCCATGGTGTCGGAGAGCATACTATAGTATGTCGTTTTTAACGATTTCGGAGGATTTAAAAAAAAAGGTGAAAATCACGCGAAAGCAAAAGGCTATAGTCCATGGTGTCGGAGGGCATACTATAGTATGTCGTTTTTCCACGATTTCGGAGGATTAAAAAAAAAGGTGAAAATCACGCAAAAGCGAAAGGCTATAGTCCATGGTGTCTGAGGGCATACTATAGTATGTCGTTTTTCACGATTTAGGAGGATTTGAAAAAAAGGTGAAAATCACGCAAAAGCGAAAGGCTATAGTCCATGGTGTCGGAGGGCATACTATTATGTCGTTTTTCACGATTTCGGAGGATTTAAAAAAAAAAGGTGAAAATCACGCAAAAGCGAAAGGCGTGTCGGAGGGCATACTATAGTATGTCGTTTTTCACGATTTCGGAGGATTAAAAAAAAAGGTGAAAATCACGCAAAAGCGAAAGGCTATAGTCCATGGTGTCGGAGGGCATACTATAGTATGTCGTTTTTCACGATTTCGGAGGATTTGAAAAAAAGGTGAAAATCACGCAAAAGCGAAAGGCTATAGTCCATGGTGTCGGAGGGCATACTATAGTATGTCGTTTTTCACGATTTCGGAGGATTAAAAAAAAAGGTGAAAATCACGCAAAAGCGAAAGGCTATAGTCCATGGTGTCGGAGGGCATACTATAGTATGTCGTTTTTCACGATTTCGGAGGATTTGAAAAAAAGGTGAAAATCACGCAAAAGCGAAAGGCTATAGTCCATGGTGTCGGAGGGCATACTATAGTATGTCGTTTTTCACGATTTCGGAGGATTTGAAAAAAAGGTGAAAATCACGCAAAAGCGAAAGGCTATAGTCCATGGTGTCGGAGGGCATACTATAGTATGTCGTTTTTCACGATTTCGGAGGATTTGAAAAAAAGGTGAAAATCACGCAAAAGCGAAAGGCTATAGTCCATGGTGTCGGAGGGCATACTATAGTATGTCGTTTTTCACGATTTCGGAGGATTTAAAAAAAAAGGTGAAAATCACGCAAAAGCGAAAGGCTATAGTCCATGGTGTCGGAGGGCATACTATAGTATGTCGTTTTTCACGATTTCGGAGGATTTGAAAAAAAGGTGAAAATCACGCAAAAGCGAAAGGCTATAGTCCATGGTGTCGGAGGGCATACTATAGTATGTCGTTTTTCACGATTTCGGAGGATTTGAAAAAAAGGTGAAAATCACGCAAAAGCGAAAGGCTATAGTCCATGGTGTCGGAGAGCATACTATAGTATGTCGTTTTTAACGATTTCGGAGGATTTAAAAAAAAGGTGAAAATCACGCGAAAGCAAAAGGCTATAGTCCATGGTGTCGGAGGGCATACTATAGTATGTCGTTTTTCACGATTTCGGAGGATTAAAAAAAAAGGTGAAAATCACGCAAAAGCGAAAGGCTATAGTCCATGGTGTCGGAGGGCATACTATAGTATGTCGTTTTTCACGATTTCGGAGGATTTGAAAAAAAGGTGAAAATCACGAAAAAGCGAAAGGCTATAGTCCATGGTGTCGGAGGGCATACTATAGTATGTCGTTTTTCACGATTTCGGAGGATTTAAAAAAAAATGTGAAAATCACGCAAAAGCGAAAGGCTATAGTCCATGGTCTCGGACCGCATACTAGTATGTCGTTTTTCACGATTTCGGAGGATTTAAAAAAAAAAGGTGAAAATCACGCAAAAGCGAAAGGCGTGTCGGAGGGCATACTATAGTATGTCGTTTTTCACGATTTCGGAGGATTAAAAAAAAAGGTGAAAATCACGCAAAAGCGAAAGGCTATAGTCCATGGTGTCGGAGGGCATACTATAGTATGTCGTTTTTCACGATTTCGGAGGATTTGAAAAAAAGGTGAAAATCACGCAAAAGCGAAAGGCTATAGTCCATGGTGTCGGAGGGCATACTATAGTATGTCGTTTTTCACGATTTCGGAGGATTTGAAAAAAAGGTGAAAATCACGCAAAAGCGAAAGGCTATAGTCCATGGTGTCGGAGGGCATACTATAGTATGTCGTTTTTCACGATTTCGGAGGATTTGAAAAAAAGGTGAAAATCACGCAAAAGCGAAAGGCTATAGTCCATGGTGTCGGAGGGCATACTATAGTATGTCGTTTTTCACGATTTCGGAGGATTTGAAAAAAAGGTGAAAATCACACAAAAGCGAAAGGCTATAGTCCATGGTGTCGGAGGGCATACTATAGTATGTCGTTTTTCACGATTTCGGAGGATTTGAAAAAAAGGTGAAAATCACGCAAAAGCGAAAGGCTATAGTCCATGGTGTCGGAGGGCATACTATAGTATGTCGTTTTTCACGATTTCGGAGGATTTGAAAAAAAGGTGAAAATCACACAAAAGCGAAAGGCTATAGTCCATGGTGTCGGAGGGCATACTATAGTATGTCGTTTTTCACGATTTCGGAGGATTAAAAAAAAAGGTGAAAATCACGCAAAAGCGAAAGGCTATAGTCCATGGTGTCGGAGAGCATACTATAGTATGTCGTTTTTAACGATTTCGGAGGATTTAAAAAAAAAGGTGAAAATCACGCAAAAGCAAAAGGCTATAGTCCATGGTGTCAGGGGGCATACTATATAGTATGTCGTTTTTCACGATTTCGGAGGATTAAAAAAAAAGGTGAAAATCACGCAAAAGCGAAAGGCTATAGTCCATGGTGTCGGAGGGCATACTATAGTATGTCGTTTTTCACGATTTCGGAGGATTTGAAAAAAAGGTGAAAATCACGCAAAAGCGAAAGGCTATAGTCCATGGTGTCGGAGGGCATACTATAGTATGTCGTTTTTCACGATTTCGGCGGATTTAAAAAAAAAAGGTGAAAATCACGCAAAAGCGAAAGGCTATAGTCCATGGTGTCGGAGGGCATACTATAGTATGTCGTTTTTCACGATTTCGGAGGATTAAAAAAAAAGGTGAAAATCACGCAAAAGCGAAAGGCTATAGTCCATGGTGTCGGAGGGCATACTATAGTATGTCGTTTTTCACGATTTCGGAGGATTTGAAAAAAAGGTGAAAATCACGCAAAAGCGAAAGGCTATAGTCCATGGTGTCGGAGGGCATACTATAGTATGTCGTTTTTCACGATTTCGGAGGATTTAAAAAAAAAGGTGAAAATCACGCAAAAGCGAAAGGCTATAGTCCATGGTGTCGGAGGGCATACTATAGTATGTCGTTTTTCACGATTTCGGAGGATTTTAAAAAAAAAGGTGAAAATCACGCAAAAGCGAAAGGCTATAGTCCATGGTGTCGGAGGGCATACTATAGTATGTGGTTTTTCACGATTTCGGAGGATTTAAAAAAAAAGGTGAAAATCACGCAAAAGCGAAAGGCTATCGTCCATGGTGTCGGAGGGCATACTATTGTATGTCGTTTTTCACGATTTCGGAGGATTTGAAAAAAAGGTGAAAATCACGCAAAAGCGAAAGGCTATAGTCCATGGTGTCGGAGAGCATACTATAGTATGTCGTTTTTAACGATTTCGGAGGATTTAAAAAAAAAGGTGAAAATCACGCAAAAGCAAAAGGCTATAGTCCATGGTGTCGGAGGGCATACTATAGTATGTCGTTTTTCACGATTTCGGAGGATTTGAAAAAAAGGTGAAAATCACGCAAAAGCGAAAGGCTATAGTCCATGGTGTCGGAGGGCATACTATAGTATGTCGTTTTTCACGATTTCGGAGGATTTAAAAAAAAAAGGTGAAAATCACGCAAAAGCGAAAGGCTATAGTCCATGGTGTCGGAGGGCATACTATAGTATGTCGTTTTTCACGATTTCGGAGGATTAAAAAAAAAGGTGAAAATCACGCAAAAGCGAAAGGCTATAGTCCATGGTGTCGGAGGGCATACTATAGTATGTCGTTTTTCACGATTTCGGAGGATTTTTAAAAAAAAGGTGAAAATCACGCAAAAGCGAAAGGCTATAGTCCATGGTGTCGGAGGGCATACTATAGTATGTGGTTTTTCACGATTTCGGAGGATTTAAAAAAAAAGGTGAAAATCACGCAAAAGCGAAAGGCTATCGTCCATGGTGTCGGAGGGCATACTATTGTATGTCGTTTTTCACGATTTCGGAGGATTTGAAAAAAAGGTGAAAATCACGCAAAAGCGAAAGGCTATAGTCCATGGTGTCGGAGAGCATACTATAGTATGTCGTTTTTAACGATTTCGGAGGATTTAAAAAAAAAGGTGAAAATCACGCAAAAGCAAAAGGCTATAGTCCATGGTGTCGGAGGGCATACTATAGTATGTCGTTTTTCACGATTTCGGAGGATTAAAAAAAAAGGTGAAAATCACGCAAAAGCGAAAGGCTATAGTCCATGTTGTCGGAGGGCATACTATAGTATGTCGTTTTTCACGATTTCGGAGGATTTGAAAAAAAGGTGAAAATCACGCAAAAGCGAAAGGCTATAGTCCATGGTGTCGGAGGGCATACTATAGTATGTCGTTTTTCACGATTTCGGAGGATTTGAAAAAAAGGTGAAAATCACGCAAAAGCGAAAGGCTATAGTCCATGGTGTCGGAGGGCATACTATAGTATGTCGTTTTTCACGATTTCGGAGGATTAAAAAAAAAGGTGAAAATCACGCAAAAGCGAAAGGCTATAGTCCATGGTGTCGGAGAGCATACTATAGTATGTCGTTTTTAACGATTTCGGAGGATTTAAAAAAAAGGTGAAAATCACGCGAAAGCAAAAGGCTATAGTCCATGGTGTCGGAGGGCATACTATAAAACGATTTCGGAGGATTAAAAAAAAAGGTGAAAATCACGCAAAAGCGAAAGGCTATAGTCCATGGTGTCGGAGGGCATACTATAGTATGTCGTTTTTCACGATTTCGGAGGATTTGAAAAAAAGGTGAAAATCACGAAAAAGCGAAAGGCTATAGTCCATGGTGTCGGAGGGCATACTATAGTATGTCGTTTTTCACGATTTCGGAGGATTTAAAAAAAAATGTGAAAATCACGCAAAAGCGAAAGGCTATAGTCCATGGTCTCGGACCGCATACTAGTATGTCGTTTTTCACGATTTCGGAGGATTTTAAAAAAAAAGGTGAAAATCACGCAAAAGCGAAAGGCGTGTCGGAGGACATACTATAGTATGTCGTTTTTCACGATTTCGGAGGATTAAAAAAAAAGGTGAAAATCACGCAAAAGCGAAAGGCTATAGTCCATGGTGTCGGAGGGCATACTATAGTATGTCGTTTTTCACGATTTCGGAGGATTTGAAAAAAAGGTGAAAATCACGCAAAAGCGAAAGGCTATAGTCCATGGTGTCGGAGGGCATACTATAGTATGTCGTTTTTCACGATTTCGGAGGATTTAAAAAAAAAGGTGAAAATCACGCAAAAGCGAAAGGAGTCCATGGTGTCGGAGGGCATACTATAGTATGTCGTTTTTCACGATTTCGGAGGATTTGAAAAAAAGGTGAAAATCACGCAAAAGCGAAAGGCTATAGTCCATGGTGTCGGAGGGCATACTATAGTATGTCGTTTTTCACGATTTCGGAGGATTTGAAAAAAAGGTGAAAATCACACAAAAGCGAAAGGCTATAGTCCATGGTGTCGGAGGGCATACTATAGTATGTCGTTTTTCACGATTTCGGAGGATTTGAAAAAAAGGTGAAAATCACGCAAAAGCGAAAGGCTATAGTCCATGGTGTCGGAGGGCATACTATAGTATGTCGTTTTTCACGATTTCGGAGGATTTGAAAAAAAGGTGAAAATCACACAAAAGCGAAAGGCTATAGTCCATGGTGTCGGAGGGCATACTATAGTATGTCGTTTTTCACGATTTCGGAGGATTAAAAAAAAAGGTGAAAATCACGCAAAAGCGAAAGGCTATAGTCCATGGTGTCGGAGAGCATACTATAGTATGTCGTTTTTAACGATTTCGGAGGATTTAAAAAAAAAGGTGAAAATCACGCAAAAGCAAAAGGCTATAGTCCATGGTGTCAGGGGGCATACTATATAGTATGTCGTTTTTCACGATTTCGGAGGATTAAAAAAAAAGGTGAAAATCCCGCAAAAGCGAAAGGCTATAGTCCATGGTGTCGGAGGGCATACTATAGTATGTCGTTTTTCACGATTTCGGAGGATTTGAAAAAAAGGTGAAAATCACGCAAAAGCGAAAGGCTATAGTCCATGGTGTCGGAGGGCATACTATAGTATGTCGTTTTTCACGATTTCGGAGGATTTAAAAAAAAAAGGTGAAAATCACGCAAAAGCGAAAGGCTATAGTCCATGGTGTCGGAGGGCATACTATAGTATGTCGTTTTTCACGATTTCGGAGGATTAAAAAAAAAGGTGAAAATCACGCAAAAGCGAAAGGCTATAGTCCATGGTGTCGGAGGGCATACTATAGTATGTCGTTTTTCACGATTTCGGAGGATTTGAAAAAAAGGTGAAAATCACGCAAAAGCGAAAGGCTATAGTCCATGGTGTCGGAGGGCATACTATAGTATGTCGTTTTTCACGATTTCGGAGGATTTAAAAAAAAAGGTGAAAATCACGCAAAAGCGAAAGGCTATAGTCCATGGTGTCGGAGGGCATACTATAGTATGTCGTTTTTCACGATTTCGGAGGATTTTAAAAAAAAAGGTGAAAATCACGCAAAAGCGAAAGGCTATAGTCCATGGTGTCGGAGGGCATACTATAGTATGTGGTTTTTCACGATTTCGGAGGATTTAAAAAAAAAGGTGAAAATCACGCAAAAGCGAAAGGCTATCGTCCATGGTGTCGGAGGGCATACTATTGTATGTCGTTTTTCACGATTTCGGAGGATTTGAAAAAAAGGTGAAAATCACGCAAAAGCGAAAGGCTATAGTCCATGGTGTCGGAGAGCATACTATAGTATGTCGTTTTTAACGATTTCGGAGGATTTAAAAAAAAAGGTGAAAATCACGCAAAAGCAAAAGGCTATAGTCCATGGTGTCGGAGGGCATACTATAGTATGTCGTTTTTCACGATTTCGGAGGATTAAAAAAAAAGGTGAAAATCACGCAAAAGCGAAAGGCTATAGTCCATGGTGTCGGAGGGCATACTATAGTATGTCGTTTTTCACGATTTCGGAGGATTTGAAAAAAATGTGAAAATCACGCAAAAGCGAAAGGCTATAGTCCATGGTGTCGGAGGGCATACTATAGTATGTCGTTTTTCACGATTTCGGAGGATTTAAAAAAAAAAGGTGAAAATCACGCAAAAGCGAAAGGCTATAGTCCATGGTGTCGGAGGGCATACTATAGTATGTCGTTTTTCACGATTTCGGAGGATTAAAAAAAAAGGTGAAAATCACGCAAAAGCGAAAGGCTATAGTCCATGGTGTCGGAGGGCATACTATAGTATGTCGTTTTTCACGATTTCGGAGGATTTTAAAAAAAAAGGTGAAAATCACGCAAAAGCGAAAGGCTATAGTCCATGGTGTCGGAGGGCATACTATAGTATGTGGTTTTTCACGATTTTGGAGGATTTTAAAAAAAAGGTGAAAATCACGCAAAAGCGAAAGGCTATAGTCCATGGTGTCGGAGGGCATACTATAGTATGTCGTTTTTCACGATTTCGGAGGATTTGAAAAAAAGGTGAAAATCACGCAAAAGCGAAAGGCTATAGTCCATGGTGTCGGAGAGCATACTATAGTATGTCGTTTTTAACGATTTCGGAGGATTTAAAAAAAAGGTGAAAATCACGCGAAAGCAAAAGGCTATAGTCCATGGTGTCGGAGGGCATACTATAGTATGTCGTTTTTCACGATTTCGGAGGATTAAAAAAAAAGGTGAAAATCACGCAAAAGCGAAAGGCTATAGTCCATGGTGTCGGAGGGCATACTATAGTATGTCGTTTTTCACGATTTCGGAGGATTTGAAAAAAAGGTGAAAATCACGCAAAAGCGAAAGGCTATAGTCCATGGTGTCGGAGGGCATACTATAGTATGTCGTTTTTCACGATTTCGGAGGATTTAAAAAAAAAGGTGAAAATCACGCAAAAGCGAAAGGCTATAGTCCATGGTCTCGGACCGCATACTAGTATGTCGTTTTTCACGATTTCGGAGGATTAAAAAAAAAAAGGTGAAAATCACGCAAAAGCGAAAGGCGTGTCGGAGGGCATACTATAGTATGTCGTTTTTCACGATTTCGGAGGATTAAAAAAAAAGGTGAAAATCACGCAAAAGGGAAAGGCTATAGTCCATGGTGTCGGAGGGCATACTATAGTATGTCGTTTTTCACGATTTCGGAGGATTTGAAAAAAAGGTGAAAATCACGCAAAAGCGAAAGGCTATAGTCCATGGTGTCGGAGAGCATACTATAGTATGTCGTTTTTAACGATTTCGGAGGATTTAAAAAAAAAGGTGAAAATCACGCAAAAGCAAAAGGCTATAGTCCATGGTGTCAGGGGGCATACTATATAGTATGTCGTTTTTCACGATTTCGGAGGATTAAAAAAAAAGGTGAAAATCACGCAAAAGCGAAAGGCTATAGTCCATGGTGTCGGAGGGCATACTATAGTATGTCGTTTTTCACGATTTCGGAGGATTTGAAAAAAAGGTGAAAATCACGCAAAAGCGAAAGGCTATAGTCCATGGTGTCGGAGGGCATACTATAGTATGTCGTTTTTCACGATTTCGGAGGATTTTAAAAAAAAAGGTGAAAATCACGCAAAAGCGAAAGGCTATAGTCCATGGTGTCGGAGGGCATACTATAGTATGTCGTTTTTCACGATTTCGGAGGATTAAAAAAAAAGGTGAAAATCACGCAAAAGCGAAAGGCTATAGTCCATGGTGTCGGAGGGCATACTATAGTATGTCGTTTTTCACGATTTCGGAGGATTTGAAAAAAAGGTGAAAATCACGCAAAAGCGAAAGGCTATAGTCCATGGTGTCGGAGGGCATACTATAGTATGTCGTTTTTCACGATTTCGGAGGATTTAAAAAAAAAGGTGAAAATCACGCAAAAGCGAAAGGCTATAGTCCATGGTGTCGGAGGGCATACTATAGTATGTCGTTTTTCACGATTTCGGAGGATTTTAAAAAAAAAGGTGAAAATCACGCAAAAGCGAAAGGCTATAGTCCATGGTGTCGGAGGGCATACTATAGTATGTGGTTTTTCACGATTTCGGAGGATTTAAAAAAAAAGGTGAAAATCACGCAAAAGCGAAAGGCTATCGTCCATGGTGTCGGAGGGCATACTATTGTATGTCGTTTTTCACGATTTCGGAGGATTTGAAAAAAAGGTGAAAATCACGCAAAAGCGAAAGGCTATAGTCCATGGTGTCGGAGAGCATACTATAGTATGTCGTTTTTAACGATTTCGGAGGATTTAAAAAAAAAGGTGAAAATCACGCAAAAGCAAAAGGCTATAGTCCATGGTGTCGGAGGGCATACTATAGTATGTAGTTTTTCACGATTTCGGAGGATTAAAAAAAAAGGTGAAAATCACGCAAAAGCGAAAGGCTATAGTCCATGGTGTCGGAGGGCATACTATAGTATGTCGTTTTTCACGATTTCGGAGGATTTGAAAAAAAGGTGAAAATCACGCAAAAGCGAAAGGCTATAGTCCATGGTGTCGGAGGGCATACTATAGTATGTCGTTTTTCACGATTTCGGAGGATTTAAAAAAAAAAGGTGAAAATCACGCAAAAGCGAAAGGCTATAGTCCATGGTGTCGGAGGGCATACTATAGTATGTCGTTTTTCACGATTTCGGAGGATTAAAAAAAAAGGTGAAAATCACGCAAAAGCGAAAGGCTATAGTCCATGGTGTCGGAGGGCATACTATAGTATGTCGTTTTTCACGATTTCGGAGGATTTTAAAAAAAAAAGGTGAAAATCACGCAAAAGCGAAAGGCTATAGTCCATGGTGTCGGAGAGCATACTATAGTATGTCGTTTTTAACGATTTCGGAGGATTTAAAAAAAAGGTGAAAATCACGCGAAAGCAAAAGGCTATAGTCCATGGTGTCGGAGGGCATACTATAGTATGTCGTTTTTCACGATTTCGGAGGATTAAAAAAAAAGGTGAAAATCACGCAAAAGCGAAAGGCTATAGTCCATGGTGTCGGAGGGCATACTATAGTATGTCGTTTTTCACGATTTCGGAGGATTTGAAAAAAAGGTGAAAATCACGCAAAAGCGAAAGGCTATAGTCCATGGTGTCGGAGGGCATACTATAGTATGTCGTTTTTCACGATTTCGGAGGATTTAAAAAAAAAGGTGAAAATCACGCAAAAGCGAAAGGCTATAGTCCATGGTCTCGGACCGCATACTAGTATGTCGTTTTTCACGATTTCGGAGGATTTAAAAAAAAAAGGTGAAAATCACGCAAAAGCGAAAGGCGTGTCGGAGGGCATACTATAGTATGTCGTTTTTCACGATTTCGGAGGATTAAAAAAAAAGGTGAAAATCACGCAAAAGGGAAAGGCTATAGTCCATGGTGTCGGAGGGCATACTATAGTATGTCGTTTTTCACGATTTCGGAGGATTTGAAAAAAAGGTGAAAATCACGCAAAAGCGAAAGGCTATAGTCCATGGTGTCGGAGAGCATACTATAGTATGTCGTTTTTAACGATTTCGGAGGATTTAAAAAAAAAGGTGAAAATCACGCAAAAGCAAAAGGCTATAGTCCATGGTGTCAGGGGGCATACTATATAGTATGTCGTTTTTCACGATTTCGGAGGATTAAAAAAAAAGGTGAAAATCACGCAAAAGCGAAAGGCTATAGTCCATGGTGTCGGAGGGCATACTATAGTATGTCGTTTTTCACGATTTCGGAGGATTTGAAAAAAAGGTGAAAATCACGCAAAAGCGAAAGGCTATAGTCCATGGTGTCGGAGGGCATACTATAGTATGTCGTTTTTCACGATTTCGGAGGATTTAAAAAAAAAAGGTGAAAATCACGCAAAAGCGAAAGGCTATAGTCCATGGTGTCGGAGGGCATACTATAGTATGTCGTTTTTCACGATTTTGGAGGATTAAAAAAAAAGGTGAAAATCACGCAAAAGCGAAAGGCTATAGTCCATGGTGTCGGAGGGCATACTATAGTATGTCGTTTTTCACGATTTCGGAGGATTTGAAAAAAAGGTGAAAATCACGCAAAAGCGAAAGGCTATAGTCCATGGTGTCGGAGGGCATACTATAGTATGTCGTTTTTCACGATTTCGGAGGATTTAAAAAAAAAGGTGAAAATCACGCAAAAGCGAAAGGCTATAGTCCATGGTGTCGGAGGGCATACTATAGTATGTCGTTTTTCACGATTTCGGAGGATTTAAAAAAAAAAAGGTGAAAATCACGCAAAAGCGAAAGGCTATAGTCCATGGTGTCGGAGGGCATACTATAGTATGTGGTTTTTCACGATTTCGGAGGATTTAAAAAAAAAGGTGAAAATCACGCAAAAGCGAAAGGCTATCGTCCATGGTGTCGGAGGGCATACTATTGTATGTCGTTTTTCACGATTTCGGAGGATTTGAAAAAAAGGTGAAAATCACGCAAAAGCGAAAGGCTATAGTCCATGGTGTCGGAGAGCATACTATAGTATGTCGTTTTTAACGATTTCGGAGGATTTAAAAAAAAAGGTGAAAATCACGCAAAAGCAAAAGGCTATAGTCCATGGTGTCGGAGGGCATACTATAGTATGTAGTTTTTCACGATTTCGGAGGATTAAAAAAAAAGGTGAAAATCACGCAAAAGCGAAAGGCTATAGTCCATGGTGTCGGAGGGCATACTATAGTATGTCGTTTTTCACGATTTCGGAGGATTTGAAAAAAAGGTGAAAATCACGCAAAAGCGAAAGGCTATAGTCCATGGTGTCGGAGGGCATACTATAGTATGTCGTTTTTCACGATTTCGGAGGATTTAAAAAAAAAAGGTGAAAATCACGCAAAAGCGAAAGGCTATAGTCCATGGTGTCGGAGGGCATACTATAGTATGTCGTTTTTCACGATTTCGGAGGATTAAAAAAAAAGGTGAAAATCACGCAAAAGCGAAAGGCTATAGTCCATGGTGTCGGAGGGCATACTATAGTATGTCGTTTTTCACGATTTCGGAGGATTTAAAAAAAAAAGGTGAAAATCACGCAAAAGCGAAAGGCTATAGTCCATGGTGTCGGAGGGCATACTATAGTATGTGGTTTTTCACGATTTCGGAGGATTTAAAAAAAAGGTGAAAATCACGCAAAAGCAAAAGGCTATAGTCCATGGTGTCGGAGGGCATACTATAGTATGTCGTTTTTCACGATTTCGGAGGATTCAAAAAAAAGGTGAAAATCACGCAAAAGCGAAAGGCTATAGTCCATGGTGTCGGAGGGCATACTATAGTATGTCGTTTTTCACGATTTCGGAGGATTTGAAAAAAAGGTGAAAATCACGCAAAAGCGAAAGGCTATAGTCCATGGTGTGGGAGGGCATACTATAGTATGTCGTTTTTCACGATTTCGGAGGATTTAAAAAAAAAGGTGAAAATCACGCAAAAGCGAAAGGCTATAGTCCATGTTGTCGGAGGGCATACTATAGTATGTCGTTTTTCACGATTTCGGAGGATTTGAAAAAAAGGTGAAAATCACGCAAAAGCGAAAGGCTATAGTCCATGGTGTCGGAGGGCATACTATAGTATGTCGTTTTTCACGATTTCGGAGGATTTGAAAAAAAGGTGAAAATCACGCAAAAGCGAAAGGCTATAGTCCATGGTCTCGGACCGCATACTAGTATGTAGTTTTTCACGATTTTGGAGGATTTTAAAAAAAAGGTGAAAATCACGCAAAAGCGAAAGGCTATAGTCCATGGTGTCGGAGGGCATACTATAGTATGTCGTTTTTCACGATTTCGGAGGATTTTAAAAAAAAAGGTGAAAATCACGCAAAAGCGAAAGGCTATAGTCCATGGTGTCGGAGGGCATACTATAGTATGTGGTTTTTCACGATTTTGGAGGATTTTAAAAAAAAGGTGAAAATCACGCAAAAGCGAAAGGCTATAGTCCATGGTGTCGGAGGGCATACTATAGTATGTCGTTTTTCACGATTTCGGAGGATTTGAAAAAAAGGTGAAAATCACGCAAAAGCGAAAGGCTATAGTCCATGGTGTCGGAGAGCATACTATAGTATGTGGTTTTTCACGATTTTGGAGGATTTTAAAAAAAAGGTGAAAATCACGCAAAAGCGAAAGGCTATAGTCCATGGTGTCGGAGGGCATACTATAGTATGTCGTTTTTCACGATTTCGGAGGATTTGAAAAAAAGGTGAAAATCACGCAAAAGCGAAAGGCTATAGTCCATGGTGTCGGAGAGCATACTATAGTATGTCGTTTTTAACGATTTCGGAGGATTTAAAAAAAAAGGTGAAAATCACGCGAAAGCAAAAGGCTATAGTCCATGGTGTCGGAGGGCATACTATAGTATGTCGTTTTTCCACGATTTCGGAGGATTAAAAAAAAAGGTGAAAATCACGCAAAAGCGAAAGGCTATAGTCCATGGTGTCTGAGGGCATACTATAGTATGTCGTTTTTCACGATTTAGGAGGATTTGAAAAAAAGGTGAAAATCACGCAAAAGCGAAAGGCTATAGTCCATGGTGTCGGAGGGCATACTATTATGTCGTTTTTCACGATTTCGGAGGATTTAAAAAAAAAAAGGTGAAAATCACGCAAAAGCGAAAGGCGTGTCGGAGGGCATACTATAGTATGTCGTTTTTCACGATTTCGGAGGATTAAAAAAAAAGGTGAAAATCACGCAAAAGCGAAAGGCTATAGTCCATGGTGTCGGAGGGCATACTATAGTATGTCGTTTTTCACGATTTCGGAGGATTTGAAAAAAAGGTGAAAATCACGCAAAAGCGAAAGGCTATAGTCCATGGTGTCGGAGGGCATACTATAGTATGTCGTTTTTCACGATTTCGGAGGATTAAAAAAAAAGGTGAAAATCACGCAAAAGCGAAAGGCTATAGTCCATGGTGTCGGAGGGCATACTATAGTATGTCGTTTTTCACGATTTCGGAGGATTTGAAAAAAAGGTGAAAATCACGCAAAAGCGAAAGGCTATAGTCCATGGTGTCGGAGGGCATACTATAGTATGTCGTTTTTCACGATTTCGGAGGATTTGAAAAAAAGGTGAAAATCACGCAAAAGCGAAAGGCTATAGTCCATGGTGTCGGAGGGCATACTATAGTATGTCGTTTTTCACGATTTCGGAGGATTTGAAAAAAAGGTGAAAATCACGCAAAAGCGAAAGGCTATAGTCCATGGTGTCGGAGAGCATACTATAGTATGTCGTTTTTAACGATTTCGGAGGATTTAAAAAAAAAGGTGAAAATCACGCGAAAGCAAAAGGCTATAGTCCATGGTGTCGGAGGGCATACTATAGTATGTCGTTTTTCCACGATTTCGGAGGATTAAAAAAAAAGGTGAAAATCACGCAAAAGCGAAAGGCTATAGTCCATGGTGTCTGAGGGCATACTATAGTATGTCGTTTTTCACGATTTAGGAGGATTTGAAAAAAAGGTGAAAATCACGCAAAAGCGAAAGGCTATAGTCCATGGTGTCGGAGGGCATACTATTATGTCGTTTTTCACGATTTCGGAGGATTTAAAAAAAAAAAGGTGAAAATCACGCAAAAGCGAAAGGCGTGTCGGAGGGCATACTATAGTATGTCGTTTTTCACGATTTCGGAGGATTAAAAAAAAAGGTGAAAATCACGCAAAAGCGAAAGGCTATAGTCCATGGTGTCGGAGGGCATACTATAGTATGTCGTTTTTCACGATTTCGGAGGATTTGAAAAAAAGGTGAAAATCACGCAAAAGCGAAAGGCTATAGTCCATGGTGTCGGAGGGCATACTATAGTATGTCGTTTTTCACGATTTCGGAGGATTAAAAAAAAAGGTGAAAATCACGCAAAAGCGAAAGGCTATAGTCCATGGTGTCGGAGGGCATACTATAGTATGTCGTTTTTCACGATTTCGGAGGATTAAAAAAAAAGGTGAAAATCACGCAAAAGCGAAAGGCTATAGTCCATGGTGTCGGAGGGCATACTATAGTATGTCGTTTTTCACGATTTCGGAGGATTTGAAAAAAAGGTGAAAATCACGCAAAAGCGAAAGGCTATAGTCCATGGTGTCGGAGGGCATACTATAGTATGTCGTTTTTCACGATTTCGGAGGATTTGAAAAAAAGGTGAAAATCACGCAAAAGCGAAAGGCTATAGTCCATGGTGTCGGAGGGCATACTATAGTATGTCGTTTTTCACGATTTCGGAGGATTTGAAAAAAAGGTGAAAATCACGCAAAAGCGAAAGGCTATAGTCCATGGTGTCGGAGGGCATACTATAGTATGTCGTTTTTCACGATTTCGGAGGATTTAAAAAAAAAGGTGAAAATCACGCAAAAGCGAAAGGCTATAGTCCATGGTGTCGGAGGGCATACTATAGTATGTCGTTTTTCACGATTTCGGAGGATTTGAAAAAAAGGTGAAAATCACGCAAAAGCGAAAGGCTATAGTCCATGGTGTCGGAGGGCATACTATAGTATGTCGTTTTTCACGATTTCGGAGGATTTGAAAAAAAGGTGAAAATCACGCAAAAGCGAAAGGCTATAGTCCATGGTGTCGGAGAGCATACTATAGTATGTCGTTTTTAACGATTTCGGAGGATTTAAAAAAAAGGTGAAAATCACGCGGAAGCAAAAGGCTATAGTCCATGGTGTCGGAGGGCATACTATAGTATGTCGTTTTTCACGATTTCGGAGGATTAAAAAAAAAGGTGAAAATCACGCAAAAGCGAAAGGCTATAGTCCATGGTGTCGGAGGGCATACTATAGTATGTCGTTTTTCACGATTTCGGAGGATTTGAAAAAAAGGTGAAAATCACGAAAAAGCGAAAGGCTATAGTCCATGGTGTCGGAGGGCATACTATAGTATGTCGTTTTTCACGATTTCGGAGGATTTAAAAAAAAATGTGAAAATCACGCAAAAGCGAAAGGCTATAGTCCATGGTCTCGGACCGCATACTAGTATGTCGTTTTTCACGATTTCGGAGGATTTAAAAAAAAAAGGTGAAAATCACGCAAAAGCGAAAGGCGTGTCGGAGGGCATACTATAGTATGTCGTTTTTCACGATTTCGGAGGATTAAAAAAAAAGGTGAAAATCACGCAAAAGCGAAAGGCTATAGTCCATGGTGTCGGAGGGCATACTATAGTATGTCGTTTTTCACGATTTCGGAGGATTTGAAAAAAAGGTGAAAATCACGCAAAAGCGAAAGGCTATAGTCCATGGTGTCGGAGGGCATACTATAGTATGTCGTTTTTCACGATTTCGGAGGATTAAAAAAAAAGGTGAAAATCACGCAAAAGCGAAAGGCTATAGTCCATGGTGTCGGAGGGCATACTATAGTATGTCGTTTTTCACGATTTCGGAGGATTTGAAAAAAAGGTGAAAATCACGAAAAAGCGAAAGGCTATAGTCCATGGTGTCGGAGGGCATACTATAGTATGTCGTTTTTCACGATTTCGGAGGATTTAAAAAAAAATGTGAAAATCACGCAAAAGCGAAAGGCTATAGTCCATGGTCTCGGACCGCATACTAGTATGTCGTTTTTCACGATTTCGGAGGATTTGAAAAAAAGGTGAAAATCACACAAAAGCGAAAGGCTATAGTCCATGGTGTCGGAGGGCATACTATAGTATGTCGTTTTTCACGATTTCGGAGGATTTGAAAAAAAGGTGAAAATCACGCAAAAGCGAAAGGCTATAGTCCATGGTGTCGGAGGGCATACTATAGTATGTCGTTTTTCACGATTTCGGAGGATTAAAAAAAAAGGTGAAAATCACGCAAAAGCGAAAGGCTATAGTCCATGGTGTCGGAGGGCATACTATAGTATGTCGTTTTTCACGATTTCGGAGGATTTAAAAAAAAAGGTGAAAATCACGCAAAAGCGAAAGGCGTGTCGGAGGGCATACTATAGTATGTCGTTTTTCACGATTTCGGAGGATTAAAAAAAAAGGTGAAAATCACGCAAAAGCGAAAGGCTATAGTCCATGGTGTCGGAGGGCATACTATAGTATGTCGTTTTTCACGATTTCGGAGGATTTGAAAAAAAGGTGAAAATCACGCAAAAGCGAAAGGCTATAGTCCATGGTGTCGGAGGGCATACTATAGTATGTCGTTTTTCACGATTTCGGAGGATTTGAAAAAAAGGTGAAAATCACGCAAAAGCGAAAGGCTATAGTCCATGGTGTCGGAGGGCATACTATAGTATGTCGTTTTTCACGATTTCGGAGGATTTGAAAAAAAGGTGAAAATCACGCAAAAGCGAAAGGCTATAGTCCATGGTGTCGGAGGGCATACTATAGTATGTCGTTTTTCACGATTTCGGAGGATTTGAAAAAAAGGTGAAAATCACACAAAAGCGAAAGGCTATAGTCCATGGTGTCGGAGGGCATACTATAGTATGTCGTTTTTCACGATTTCGGAGGATTTGAAAAAAAGGTGAAAATCACGCAAAAGCGAAAGGCTATAGTCCATGGTGTCGGAGGGCATACTATAGTATGTCGTTTTTCACGATTTCGGAGGATTTGAAAAAAAGGTGAAAATCACACAAAAGCGAAAGGCTATAGTCCATGGTGTCGGAGGGCATACTATAGTATGTCGTTTTTCACGATTTCGGAGGATTAAAAAAAAAGGTGAAAATCACGCAAAAGCGAAAGGCTATAGTCCATGGTGTCGGAGAGCATACTATAGTATGTCGTTTTTAACGATTTCGGAGGATTTAAAAAAAAAGGTGAAAATCACGCAAAAGCAAAAGGCTATAGTCCATGGTGTCAGGGGGCATACTATATAGTATGTCGTTTTTCACGATTTCGGAGGATTAAAAAAAAAGGTGAAAATCACGCAAAAGCGAAAGGCTATAGTCCATGGTGTCGGAGGGCATACTATAGTATGTCGTTTTTCACGATTTCGGAGGATTTGAAAAAAAGGTGAAAATCACGCAAAAGCGAAAGGCTATAGTCCATGGTGTCGGAGGGCATACTATAGTATGTCGTTTTTCACGATTTCGGAGGATTTAAAAAAAAAAGGTGAAAATCACGCAAAAGCGAAAGGCTATAGTCCATGGTGTCGGAGGGCATACTATAGTATGTCGTTTTTCACGATTTCGGAGGATTAAAAAAAAAGGTGAAAATCACGCAAAAGCGAAAGGCTATAGTCCATGGTGTCGGAGGGCATACTATAGTATGTCGTTTTTCACGATTTCGGAGGATTTGAAAAAAAGGTGAAAATCACGCAAAAGCGAAAGGCTATAGTCCATGGTGTCGGAGGGCATACTATAGTATGTCGTTTTTCACGATTTCGGAGGATTTAAAAAAAAAGGTGAAAATCACGCAAAAGCGAAAGGCTATAGTCCATGGTGTCGGAGGGCATACTATAGTATGTCGTTTTTCACGATTTCGGAGGATTTTAAAAAAAAAGGTGAAAATCACGCAAAAGCGAAAGGCTATAGTCCATGGTGTCGGAGGGCATACTATAGTATGTGGTTTTTCACGATTTCGGAGGATTTAAAAAAAAAGGTGAAAATCACGCAAAAGCGAAAGGCTATCGTCCATGGTGTCGGAGGGCATACTATTGTATGTCGTTTTTCACGATTTCGGAGGATTTGAAAAAAAGGTGAAAATCACGCAAAAGCGAAAGGCTATAGTCCATGGTGTCGGAGAGCATACTATAGTATGTCGTTTTTAACGATTTCGGAGGATTTAAAAAAAAAGGTGAAAATCACGCAAAAGCAAAAGGCTATAGTCCATGGTGTCGGAGGGCATACTATAGTATGTCGTTTTTCACGATTTCGGAGGATTAAAAAAAAAGGTGAAAATCACGCAAAAGCGAAAGGCTATAGTCCATGGTGTCGGAGGGCATACTATAGTATGTCGTTTTTCACGATTTCGGAGGATTTGAAAAAAAGGTGAAAATCACGCAAAAGCGAAAGGCTATAGTCCATGGTGTCGGAGGGCATACTATAGTATGTCGTTTTTCACGATTTCGGAGGATTTAAAAAAAAAAGGTGAAAATCACGCAAAAGCGAAAGGCTATAGTCCATGGTGTCGGAGGGCATACTATAGTATGTCGTTTTTCACGATTTCGGAGGATTAAAAAAAAAGGTGAAAATCACGCAAAAGCGAAAGGCTATAGTCCATGGTGTCGGAGGGCATACTATAGTATGTCGTTTTTCACGATTTCGGAGGATTTTTAAAAAAAAGGTGAAAATCACGCAAAAGCGAAAGGCTATAGTCCATGGTGTCGGAGGGCATACTATAGTATGTGGTTTTTCACGATTTCGGAGGATTTAAAAAAAAAGGTGAAAATCACGCAAAAGCGAAAGGCTATCGTCCATGGTGTCGGAGGGCATACTATTGTATGTCGTTTTTCACGATTTCGGAGGATTTGAAAAAAAGGTGAAAATCACGCAAAAGCGAAAGGCTATAGTCCATGGTGTCGGAGAGCATACTATAGTATGTCGTTTTTAACGATTTCGGAGGATTTAAAAAAAAAGGTGAAAATCACGCAAAAGCAAAAGGCTATAGTCCATGGTGTCGGAGGGCATACTATAGTATGTCGTTTTTCACGATTTCGGAGGATTAAAAAAAAAGGTGAAAATCACGCAAAAGCGAAAGGCTATAGTCCATGTTGTCGGAGGGCATACTATAGTATGTCGTTTTTCACGATTTCGGAGGATTTGAAAAAAAGGTGAAAATCACGCAAAAGCGAAAGGCTATAGTCCATGGTGTCGGAGGGCATACTATAGTATGTCGTTTTTCACGATTTCGGAGGATTTGAAAAAAAGGTGAAAATCACGCAAAAGCGAAAGGCTATAGTCCATGGTGTCGGAGGGCATACTATAGTATGTCGTTTTTCACGATTTCGGAGGATTAAAAAAAAAGGTGAAAATCACGCAAAAGCGAAAGGCTATAGTCCATGGTGTCGGAGGGCATACTATAGTATGTCGTTTTTCACGATTTCGGAGGATTTAAAAAAAAAAGGTGAAAATCACGCAAAAGCGAAAGGCTATAGTCCATGGTCTCGGAGGGCATACTATAGTATGTCGTTTTTCACGATTTTGGAGGATTTAAAAAAAAAAGGTGAAAATCACGCAAAAGCGAAAGGCTATAGTCCATGGTGTCGGAGGGCATACTATAGTATGTCGTTTTTCACGATTTCGGAGGATTTAAAAAAAAAAGGTGAAAATCACGCAAAAGCAAAAGGCTATAGTCCATGGTGTCGGAGGGCATACTATAGTATGTCGTTTTTCACGATTTCGGAGGATTCAAAAAAAAGGTGAAAATCACGCAAAAGCGAAAGGCTATAGTCCATGGTGTCGGAGGGCATACTATAGTATGTCGTTTTTCACGATTTCGGAGGATTTGAAAAAAAGGTGAAAATCACGCAAAAGCGAAAGGCTATAGTCCATGGTGTGGGAGGGCATACTATAGTATGTCGTTTTTCACGATTTCGGAGGATTTAAAAAAAAAGGTGAAAATCACGCAAAAGCGAAAGGCTATAGTCCATGTTGTCGGAGGGCATACTATAGTATGTGGTTTTTCACGATTTCGGAGGATTTAAAAAAAAAGGTGAAAATCACGCAAAAGCGAAAGGCTATCGTCCATGGTGTCGGAGGGCATACTATTGTATGTCGTTTTTCACGATTTCGGAGGATTTGAAAAAAAGGTGAAAATCACGCAAAAGCGAAAGGCTATAGTCCATGGTGTCGGAGAGCATACTATAGTATGTCGTTTTTAACGATTTCGGAGGATTTAAAAAAAAAGGTGAAAATCACGCAAAAGCAAAAGGCTATAGTCCATGGTGTCGGAGGGCATACTATAGTATGTCGTTTTTCACGATTTCGGAGGATTAAAAAAAAAGGTGAAAATCACGCAAAAGCGAAAGGCTATAGTCCATGGTGTCGGAGGGCATACTATAGTATGTCGTTTTTCACGATTTCGGAGGATTTGAAAAAAAGGTGAAAATCACGCAAAAGCGAAAGGCTATAGTCCATGGTGTCGGAGGGCATACTATAGTATGTCGTTTTTCACGATTTCGGAGGATTTAAAAAAAAAAGGTGAAAATCACGCAAAAGCGAAAGGCTATAGTCCATGGTGTCGGAGGGCATACTATAGTATGTCGTTTTTCACGATTTCGGAGGATTAAAAAAAAAGGTGAAAATCACGCAAAAGCGAAAGGCTATAGTCCATGGTGTCGGAGGGCATACTATAGTATGTCGTTTTTCACGATTTCGGAGGATTTTAAAAAAAAAAGGTGAAAATCACGCAAAAGCGAAAGGCTATAGTCCATGGTGTCGGAGAGCATACTATAGTATGTCGTTTTTAACGATTTCGGAGGATTTAAAAAAAAGGTGAAAATCACGCGAAAGCAAAAGGCTATAGTCCATGGTGTCGGAGGGCATACTATAGTATGTCGTTTTTCACGATTTCGGAGGATTAAAAAAAAAGGTGAAAATCACGCAAAAGCGAAAGGCTATAGTCCATGGTGTCGGAGGGCATACTATAGTATGTCGTTTTTCACGATTTCGGAGGATTTGAAAAAAAGGTGAAAATCACGCAAAAGCGAAAGGCTATAGTCCATGGTGTCGGAGGGCATACTATAGTATGTCGTTTTTCACGATTTCGGAGGATTTAAAAAAAAAGGTGAAAATCACGCAAAAGCGAAAGGCTATAGTCCATGGTCTCGGACCGCATACTAGTATGTCGTTTTTCACGATTTCGGAGGATTTAAAAAAAAAAGGTGAAAATCACGCAAAAGCGAAAGGCGTGTCGGAGGGCATACTATAGTATGTCGTTTTTCACGATTTCGGAGGATTAAAAAAAAAGGTGAAAATCACGCAAAAGGGAAAGGCTATAGTCCATGGTGTCGGAGGGCATACTATAGTATGTCGTTTTTCACGATTTCGGAGGATTTGAAAAAAAGGTGAAAATCACGCAAAAGCGAAAGGCTATAGTCCATGGTGTCGGAGAGCATACTATAGTATGTCGTTTTTAACGATTTCGGAGGATTTAAAAAAAAAGGTGAAAATCACGCAAAAGCAAAAGGCTATAGTCCATGGTGTCAGGGGGCATACTATATAGTATGTCGTTTTTCACGATTTCGGAGGATTAAAAAAAAAGGTGAAAATCACGCAAAAGCGAAAGGCTATAGTCCATGGTGTCGGAGGGCATACTATAGTATGTCGTTTTTCACGATTTCGGAGGATTTGAAAAAAAGGTGAAAATCACGCAAAAGCGAAAGGCTATAGTCCATGGTGTCGGAGAGCATACTATAGTATGTCGTTTTTAACGATTTCGGAGGATTTAAAAAAAAGGTGAAAATCACGCGAAAGCAAAAGGCTATAGTCCATGGTGTCGGAGGGCATACTATAGTATGTCGTTTTTCACGATTTCGGAGGATTAAAAAAAAAGGTGAAAATCACGCAAAAGCGAAAGGCTATAGTCCATGGTGTCGGAGGGCATACTATAGTATGTCGTTTTTCACGATTTCGGAGGATTTGAAAAAAAGGTGAAAATCACGAAAAAGCGAAAGGCTATAGTCCATGGTGTCGGAGGGCATACTATAGTATGTCGTTTTTCACGATTTCGGAGGATTTAAAAAAAAATGTGAAAATCACGCAAAAGCGAAAGGCTATAGTCCATGGTCTCGGACCGCATACTAGTATGTCGTTTTTCACGATTTCGGAGGATTTAAAAAAAAAAGGTGAAAATCACGCAAAAGCGAAAGGCGTGTCGGAGGGCATACTATAGTATGTCGTTTTTCACGATTTCGGAGGATTAAAAAAAAAGGTGAAAATCACGCAAAAGCGAAAGGCTATAGTCCATGGTGTCGGAGGGCATACTATAGTATGTCGTTTTTCACGATTTCGGAGGATTTGAAAAAAAGGTGAAAATCACGCAAAAGCGAAAGGCTATAGTCCATGGTGTCGGAGGGCATACTATAGTATGTCGTTTTTCACGATTTCGGAGGATTTGAAAAAAAGGTGAAAATCACGCAAAAGCGAAAGGCTATAGTCCATGGTGTCGGAGGGCATACTATAGTATGTCGTTTTTCACGATTTCGGAGGATTTGAAAAAAAGGTGAAAATCACGCAAAAGCGAAAGGCTATAGTCCATGGTGTCGGAGGGCATACTATAGTATGTCGTTTTTCACGATTTCGGAGGATTTGAAAAAAAGGTGAAAATCACACAAAAGCGAAAGGCTATAGTCCATGGTGTCGGAGGGCATACTATAGTATGTCGTTTTTCACGATTTCGGAGGATTTGAAAAAAAGGTGAAAATCACGCAAAAGCGAAAGGCTATAGTCCATGGTGTCGGAGGGCATACTATAGTATGTCGTTTTTCACGATTTCGGAGGATTTGAAAAAAAGGTGAAAATCACACAAAAGCGAAAGGCTATAGTCCATGGTGTCGGAGGGCATACTATAGTATGTCGTTTTTCACGATTTCGGAGGATTAAAAAAAAAGGTGAAAATCACGCAAAAGCGAAAGGCTATAGTCCATGGTGTCGGAGAGCATACTATAGTATGTCGTTTTTAACGATTTCGGAGGATTTAAAAAAAAAGGTGAAAATCACGCAAAAGCAAAAGGCTATAGTCCATGGTGTCAGGGGGCATACTATATAGTATGTCGTTTTTCACGATTTCGGAGGATTAAAAAAAAAGGTGAAAATCACGCAAAAGCGAAAGGCTATAGTCCATGGTGTCGGAGGGCATACTATAGTATGTCGTTTTTCACGATTTCGGAGGATTTGAAAAAAAGGTGAAAATCACGCAAAAGCGAAAGGCTATAGTCCATGGTGTCGGAGGGCATACTATAGTATGTCGTTTTTCACGATTTCGGAGGATTTAAAAAAAAAAGGTGAAAATCACGCAAAAGCGAAAGGCTATAGTCCATGGTGTCGGAGGGCATACTATAGTATGTCGTTTTTCACGATTTCGGAGGATTAAAAAAAAAGGTGAAAATCACGCAAAAGCGAAAGGCTATAGTCCATGGTGTCGGAGGGCATACTATAGTATGTCGTTTTTCACGATTTCGGAGGATTTGAAAAAAAGGTGAAAATCACGCAAAAGCGAAAGGCTATAGTCCATGGTGTCGGAGGGCATACTATAGTATGTCGTTTTTCACGATTTCGGAGGATTTAAAAAAAAAGGTGAAAATCACGCAAAAGCGAAAGGCTATAGTCCATGGTGTCGGAGGGCATACTATAGTATGTCGTTTTTCACGATTTCGGAGGATTTAAAAAAAAAAGGTGAAAATCACGCAAAAGCGAAAGGCTATAGTCCATGGTGTCGGAGGGCATACTATAGTATGTGGTTTTTCACGATTTCGGAGGATTTAAAAAAAAAGGTGAAAATCACGCAAAAGCGAAAGGCTATCGTCCATGGTGTCGGAGGGCATACTATTGTATGTCGTTTTTCACGATTTCGGAGGATTTGAAAAAAAGGTGAAAATCACGCAAAAGCGAAAGGCTATAGTCCATGGTGTCGGAGAGCATACTATAGTATGTCGTTTTTAACGATTTCGGAGGATTTTAAAAAAAAGGTGAAAATCACGCAAAAGCAAAAGGCTATAGTCCATGGTGTCGGAGGGCATACTATAGTATGTCGTTTTTCACGATTTCGGAGGATTAAAAAAAAAGGTGAAAATCACGCAAAAGCGAAAGGCTATAGTCCATGGTGTCGGAGGGCATACTATAGTATGTCGTTTTTCACGATTTCGGAGGATTTGAAAAAAAGGTGAAAATCACGCAAAAGCGAAAGGCTATAGTCCATGGTGTCGGAGGGCATACTATAGTATGTCGTTTTTCACGATTTCGGAGGATTTAAAAAAAAAAGGTGAAAATCACGCAAAAGCGAAAGGCTATAGTCCATGGTGTCGGAGGGCATACTATAGTATGTCGTTTTTCACGATTTCGGAGGATTAAAAAAAAAGGTGAAAATCACGCAAAAGCGAAAGGCTATAGTCCATGGTGTCGGAGGGCATACTATAGTATGTCGTTTTTCACGATTTCGGAGGATTTTTAAAAAAAAGGTGAAAATCACGCAAAAGCGAAAGGCTATAGTCCATGGTGTCGGAGGGCATACTATAGTATGTGGTTTTTCACGATTTCGGAGGATTTAAAAAAAAAGGTGAAAATCACGCAAAAGCGAAAGGCTATCGTCCATGGTGTCGGAGGGCATACTATTGTATGTCGTTTTTCACGATTTCGGAGGATTTGAAAAAAAGGTGAAAATCACGCAAAAGCGAAAGGCTATAGTCCATGGTGTCGGAGAGCATACTATAGTATGTCGTTTTTAACGATTTCGGAGGATTTAAAAAAAAAGGTGAAAATCACGCAAAAGCAAAAGGCTATAGTCCATGGTGTCGGAGGGCATACTATAGTATGTCGTTTTTCACGATTTCGGAGGATTAAAAAAAAAGGTGAAAATCACGCAAAAGCGAAAGGCTATAGTCCATGTTGTCGGAGGGCATACTATAGTATGTCGTTTTTCACGATTTCGGAGGATTTGAAAAAAAGGTGAAAATCACGCAAAAGCGAAAGGCTATAGTCCATGGTGTCGGAGGGCATACTATAGTATGTCGTTTTTCACGATTTCGGAGGATTTGAAAAAAAGGTGAAAATCACGCAAAAGCGAAAGGCTATAGTCCATGGTGTCGGAGGGCATACTATAGTATGTCGTTTTTCACGATTTCGGAGGATTAAAAAAAAAGGTGAAAATCACGCAAAAGCGAAAGGCTATAGTCCATGGTGTCGGAGGGCATACTATAGTATGTCGTTTTTCACGATTTCGGAGGATTTAAAAAAAAAAGGTGAAAATCACGCAAAAGCGAAAGGCTATAGTCCATGGTCTCGGAGGGCATACTATAGTATGTCGTTTTTCACGATTTTGGAGGATTTAAAAAAAAAAGGTGAAAATCACGCAAAAGCGAAAGGCTATAGTCCATGGTGTCGGAGGGCATACTATAGTATGTCGTTTTTCACGATTTCGGAGGATTTTAAAAAAAAGGTGAAAATCACGCAAAAGCAAAAGGCTATAGTCCATGGTGTCGGAGGGCATACTATAGTATGTCGTTTTTCACGATTTCGGAGGATTCAAAAAAAAGGTGAAAATCACGCAAAAGCGAAAGGCTATAGTCCATGGTGTCGGAGGGCATACTATAGTATGTCGTTTTTCACGATTTCGGAGGATTTGAAAAAAAGGTGAAAATCACGCAAAAGCGAAAGGCTATAGTCCATGGTGTGGGAGGGCATACTATAGTATGTCGTTTTTCACGATTTCGGAGGATTTAAAAAAAAAGGTGAAAATCACGCAAAAGCGAAAGGCTATAGTCCATGTTGTCGGAGGGCATACTATAGTATGTGGTTTTTCACGATTTCGGAGGATTTAAAAAAAAAGGTGAAAATCACGCAAAAGCGAAAGGCTATCGTCCATGGTGTCGGAGGGCATACTATTGTATGTCGTTTTTCACGATTTCGGAGGATTTGAAAAAAAGGTGAAAATCACGCAAAAGCGAAAGGCTATAGTCCATGGTGTCGGAGAGCATACTATAGTATGTCGTTTTTAACGATTTCGGAGGATTTAAAAAAAAAGGTGAAAATCACGCAAAAGCAAAAGGCTATAGTCCATGGTGTCGGAGGGCATACTATAGTATGTCGTTTTTCACGATTTCGGAGGATTAAAAAAAAAGGTGAAAATCACGCAAAAGCGAAAGGCTATAGTCCATGGTGTCGGAGGGCATACTATAGTATGTCGTTTTTCACGATTTCGGAGGATTTGAAAAAAAGGTGAAAATCACGCAAAAGCGAAAGGCTATAGTCCATGGTGTCGGAGGGCATACTATAGTATGTCGTTTTTCACGATTTCGGAGGATTTAAAAAAAAAAGGTGAAAATCACGCAAAAGCGAAAGGCTATAGTCCATGGTGTCGGAGGGCATACTATAGTATGTCGTTTTTCACGATTTCGGAGGATTAAAAAAAAAGGTGAAAATCACGCAAAAGCGAAAGGCTATAGTCCATGGTGTCGGAGGGCATACTATAGTATGTCGTTTTTCACGATTTCGGAGGATTTTAAAAAAAAAAGGTGAAAATCACGCAAAAGCGAAAGGCTATAGTCCATGGTGTCGGAGAGCATACTATAGTATGTCGTTTTTAACGATTTCGGAGGATTTAAAAAAAAGGTGAAAATCACGCGAAAGCAAAAGGCTATAGTCCATGGTGTCGGAGGGCATACTATAGTATGTCGTTTTTCACGATTTCGGAGGATTAAAAAAAAAGGTGAAAATCACGCAAAAGCGAAAGGCTATAGTCCATGGTGTCGGAGGGCATACTATAGTATGTCGTTTTTCACGATTTCGGAGGATTTGAAAAAAAGGTGAAAATCACGCAAAAGCGAAAGGCTATAGTCCATGGTGTCGGAGGGCATACTATAGTATGTCGTTTTTCACGATTTCGGAGGATTTAAAAAAAAAGGTGAAAATCACGCAAAAGCGAAAGGCTATAGTCCATGGTCTCGGACCGCATACTAGTATGTCGTTTTTCACGATTTCGGAGGATTTAAAAAAAAAAGGTGAAAATCACGCAAAAGCGAAAGGCGTGTCGGAGGGCATACTATAGTATGTCGTTTTTCACGATTTCGGAGGATTAAAAAAAAAGGTGAAAATCACGCAAAAGGGAAAGGCTATAGTCCATGGTGTCGGAGGGCATACTATAGTATGTCGTTTTTCACGATTTCGGAGGATTTGAAAAAAAGGTGAAAATCACGCAAAAGCGAAAGGCTATAGTCCATGGTGTCGGAGGGCATACTATAGTATGTCGTTTTTCACGATTTCGGAGGATTTAAAAAAAAAAGGTGAAAATCACGCAAAAGCGAAAGGCTATAGTCCATGGTGTCGGAGGGCATACTATAGTATGTCGTTTTTCACGATTTCGGAGGATTAAAAAAAAAGGTGAAAATCACGCAAAAGCGAAAGGCTATAGTCCATGGTGTCGGAGGGCATACTATAGTATGTCGTTTTTCACGATTTCGGAGGATTTTTAAAAAAAAGGTGAAAATCACGCAAAAGCGAAAGGCTATAGTCCATGGTGTCGGAGGGCATACTATAGTATGTGGTTTTTCACGATTTCGGAGGATTTAAAAAAAAAGGTGAAAATCACGCAAAAGCGAAAGGCTATCGTCCATGGTGTCGGAGGGCATACTATTGTATGTCGTTTTTCACGATTTCGGAGGATTTGAAAAAAAGGTGAAAATCACGCAAAAGCGAAAGGCTATAGTCCATGGTGTCGGAGAGCATACTATAGTATGTCGTTTTTAACGATTTCGGAGGATTTAAAAAAAAAGGTGAAAATCACGCAAAAGCAAAAGGCTATAGTCCATGGTGTCGGAGGGCATACTATAGTATGTCGTTTTTCACGATTTCGGAGGATTAAAAAAAAAGGTGAAAATCACGCAAAAGCGAAAGGCTATAGTCCATGTTGTCGGAGGGCATACTATAGTATGTCGTTTTTCACGATTTCGGAGGATTTGAAAAAAAGGTGAAAATCACGCAAAAGCGAAAGGCTATAGTCCATGGTGTCGGAGGGCATACTATAGTATGTCGTTTTTCACGATTTCGGAGGATTTGAAAAAAAGGTGAAAATCACGCAAAAGCGAAAGGCTATAGTCCATGGTGTCGGAGGGCATACTATAGTATGTCGTTTTTCACGATTTCGGAGGATTAAAAAAAAAGGTGAAAATCACGCAAAAGCGAAAGGCTATAGTCCATGGTGTCGGAGGGCATACTATAGTATGTCGTTTTTCACGATTTCGGAGGATTTAAAAAAAAAAGGTGAAAATCACGCAAAAGCGAAAGGCTATAGTCCATGGTCTCGGAGGGCATACTATAGTATGTCGTTTTTCACGATTTTGGAGGATTTAAAAAAAAAAGGTGAAAATCACGCAAAAGCGAAAGGCTATAGTCCATGGTGTCGGAGGGCATACTATAGTATGTCGTTTTTCACGATTTCGGAGGATTTTAAAAAAAAGGTGAAAATCACGCAAAAGCAAAAGGCTATAGTCCATGGTGTCGGAGGGCATACTATAGTATGTCGTTTTTCACGATTTCGGAGGATTCAAAAAAAAGGTGAAAATCACGCAAAAGCGAAAGGCTATAGTCCATGGTGTCGGAGGGCATACTATAGTATGTCGTTTTTCACGATTTCGGAGGATTTGAAAAAAAGGTGAAAATCACGCAAAAGCGAAAGGCTATAGTCCATGGTGTGGGAGGGCATACTATAGTATGTCGTTTTTCACGATTTCGGAGGATTTAAAAAAAAAGGTGAAAATCACGCAAAAGCGAAAGGCTATAGTCCATGTTGTCGGAGGGCATACTATAGTATGTGGTTTTTCACGATTTCGGAGGATTTAAAAAAAAAGGTGAAAATCACGCAAAAGCGAAAGGCTATCGTCCATGGTGTCGGAGGGCATACTATTGTATGTCGTTTTTCACGATTTCGGAGGATTTGAAAAAAAGGTGAAAATCACGCAAAAGCGAAAGGCTATAGTCCATGGTGTCGGAGAGCATACTATAGTATGTCGTTTTTAACGATTTCGGAGGATTTAAAAAAAAAGGTGAAAATCACGCAAAAGCAAAAGGCTATAGTCCATGGTGTCGGAGGGCATACTATAGTATGTCGTTTTTCACGATTTCGGAGGATTAAAAAAAAAGGTGAAAATCACGCAAAAGCGAAAGGCTATAGTCCATGGTGTCGGAGGGCATACTATAGTATGTCGTTTTTCACGATTTCGGAGGATTTGAAAAAAAGGTGAAAATCACGCAAAAGCGAAAGGCTATAGTCCATGGTGTCGGAGGGCATACTATAGTATGTCGTTTTTCACGATTTCGGAGGATTTAAAAAAAAAAGGTGAAAATCACGCAAAAGCGAAAGGCTATAGTCCATGGTGTCGGAGGGCATACTATAGTATGTCGTTTTTCACGATTTCGGAGGATTAAAAAAAAAGGTGAAAATCACGCAAAAGCGAAAGGCTATAGTCCATGGTGTCGGAGGGCATACTATAGTATGTCGTTTTTCACGATTTCGGAGGATTTTAAAAAAAAAAGGTGAAAATCACGCAAAAGCGAAAGGCTATAGTCCATGGTGTCGGAGAGCATACTATAGTATGTCGTTTTTAACGATTTCGGAGGATTTAAAAAAAAGGTGAAAATCACGCGAAAGCAAAAGGCTATAGTCCATGGTGTCGGAGGGCATACTATAGTATGTCGTTTTTCACGATTTCGGAGGATTAAAAAAAAAGGTGAAAATCACGCAAAAGCGAAAGGCTATAGTCCATGGTGTCGGAGGGCATACTATAGTATGTCGTTTTTCACGATTTCGGAGGATTTGAAAAAAAGGTGAAAATCACGCAAAAGCGAAAGGCTATAGTCCATGGTGTCGGAGGGCATACTATAGTATGTCGTTTTTCACGATTTCGGAGGATTTAAAAAAAAAGGTGAAAATCACGCAAAAGCGAAAGGCTATAGTCCATGGTCTCGGACCGCATACTAGTATGTCGTTTTTCACGATTTCGGAGGATTTAAAAAAAAAAGGTGAAAATCACGCAAAAGCGAAAGGCGTGTCGGAGGGCATACTATAGTATGTCGTTTTTCACGATTTCGGAGGATTAAAAAAAAAGGTGAAAATCACGCAAAAGGGAAAGGCTATAGTCCATGGTGTCGGAGGGCATACTATAGTATGTCGTTTTTCACGATTTCGGAGGATTTGAAAAAAAGGTGAAAATCACGCAAAAGCGAAAGGCTATAGTCCATGGTGTCGGAGAGCATACTATAGTATGTCGTTTTTAACGATTTCGGAGGATTTAAAAAAAAAGGTGAAAATCACGCAAAAGCAAAAGGCTATAGTCCATGGTGTCAGGGGGCATACTATATAGTATGTCGTTTTTCACGATTTCGGAGGATTAAAAAAAAAGGTGAAAATCACGCAAAAGCGAAAGGCTATAGTCCATGGTGTCGGAGGGCATACTATAGTATGTCGTTTTTCACGATTTCGGAGGATTTGAAAAAAAGGTGAAAATCACGCAAAAGCGAAAGGCTATAGTCCATGGTGTCGGAGGGCATACTATAGTATGTCGTTTTTCACGATTTCGGAGGATTTAAAAAAAAAAGGTGAAAATCACGCAAAAGCGAAAGGCTATAGTCCATGGTGTCGGAGGGCATACTATAGTATGTCGTTTTTCACGATTTTGGAGGATTAAAAAAAAAGGTGAAAATCACGCAAAAGCGAAAGGCTATAGTCCATGGTGTCGGAGGGCATACTATAGTATGTCGTTTTTCACGATTTCGGAGGATTTGAAAAAAAGGTGAAAATCACGCAAAAGCGAAAGGCTATAGTCCATGGTGTCGGAGGGCATACTATAGTATGTCGTTTTTCACGATTTCGGAGGATTTAAAAAAAAAGGTGAAAATCACGCAAAAGCGAAAGGCTATAGTCCATGGTGTCGGAGGGCATACTATAGTATGTCGTTTTTCACGATTTCGGAGGATTTTAAAAAAAAAAGGTGAAAATCACGCAAAAGCGAAAGGCTATAGTCCATGGTGTCGGAGGGCATACTATAGTATGTGGTTTTTCACGATTTCGGAGGATTTAAAAAAAAAGGTGAAAATCACGCAAAAGCGAAAGGCTATCGTCCATGGTGTCGGAGGGCATACTATTGTATGTCGTTTTTCACGATTTCGGAGGATTTGAAAAAAAGGTGAAAATCACGCAAAAGCGAAAGGCTATAGTCCATGGTGTCGGAGAGCATACTATAGTATGTCGTTTTTAACGATTTCGGAGGATTTAAAAAAAAAGGTGAAAATCACGCAAAAGCAAAAGGCTATAGTCCATGGTGTCGGAGGGCATACTATAGTATGTCGTTTTTCACGATTTCGGAGGATTAAAAAAAAAGGTGAAAATCACGCAAAAGCGAAAGGCTATAGTCCATGGTGTCGGAGGGCATACTATAGTATGTCGTTTTTCACGATTTCGGAGGATTTGAAAAAAAGGTGAAAATCACGCAAAAGCGAAAGGCTATAGTCCATGGTGTCGGAGGGCATACTATAGTATGTCGTTTTTCACGATTTCGGAGGATTTGAAAAAAAGGTGAAAATCACGCAAAAGCGAAAGGCTATAGTCCATGGTGTCGGAGGGCATACTATAGTATGTCGTTTTTCACGATTTCGGAGGATTAAAAAAAAAGGTGAAAATCACGCAAAAGCGAAAGGCTATAGTCCATGGTGTCGGAGGGCATACTATAGTATGTCGTTTTTCACGATTTCGGAGGATTTAAAAAAAAAAGGTGAAAATCACGCAAAAGCGAAAGGCTATAGTCCATGGTCTCGGAGGGCATACTATAGTATGTCGTTTTTCACGATTTTGGAGGATTTTAAAAAAAAAGGTGAAAATCACGCAAAAGCGAAAGGCTATAGTCCATGGTGTCGGAGGGCATACTATAGTATGTCGTTTTTCACGATTTCGGAGGATTTTAAAAAAAAGGTGAAAATCACGCAAAAGCAAAAGGCTATAGTCCATGGTGTCGGAGGGCATACTATAGTATGTCGTTTTTCACGATTTCGGAGGATTCAAAAAAAAGGTGAAAATCACGCAAAAGCGAAAGGCTATAGTCCATGGTGTCGGAGGGCATACTATAGTATGTCGTTTTTCACGATTTCGGAGGATTTGAAAAAAAGGTGAAAATCACGCAAAAGCGAAAGGCTATAGTCCATGGTGTGGGAGGGCATACTATAGTATGTCGTTTTTCACGATTTCGGAGGATTTAAAAAAAAAGGTGAAAATCACGCAAAAGCGAAAGGCTATAGTCCATGTTGTCGGAGGGCATACTATAGTATGTGGTTTTTCACGATTTCGGAGGATTTAAAAAAAAAGGTGAAAATCACGCAAAAGCGAAAGGCTATCGTCCATGGTGTCGGAGGGCATACTATTGTATGTCGTTTTTCACGATTTCGGAGGATTTGAAAAAAAGGTGAAAATCACGCAAAAGCGAAAGGCTATAGTCCATGGTGTCGGAGGGCATACTATAGTATGTCGTTTTTCACGATTTCGGAGGATTTGAAAAAAAGGTGAAAATCACGCAAAAGCGAAAGGCTATAGTCCATGGTGTCGGAGGGCATACTATAGTATGTCGTTTTTCACGATTTCGGAGGATTTAAAAAAAAAAGGTGAAAATCACGCAAAAGCGAAAGGCTATAGTCCATGGTGTCGGAGGGCATACTATAGTATGTCGTTTTTCACGATTTCGGAGGATTAAAAAAAAAGGTGAAAATCACGCAAAAGCGAAAGGCTATAGTCCATGGTGTCGGAGGGCATACTATAGTATGTCGTTTTTCACGATTTCGGAGGATTTTAAAAAAAAAAGGTGAAAATCACGCAAAAGCGAAAGGCTATAGTCCATGGTGTCGGAGAGCATACTATAGTATGTCGTTTTTAACGATTTCGGAGGATTTAAAAAAAAGGTGAAAATCACGCGAAAGCAAAAGGCTATAGTCCATGGTGTCGGAGGGCATACTATAGTATGTCGTTTTTCACGATTTCGGAGGATTAAAAAAAAAGGTGAAAATCACGCAAAAGCGAAAGGCTATAGTCCATGGTGTCGGAGGGCATACTATAGTATGTCGTTTTTCACGATTTCGGAGGATTTGAAAAAAAGGTGAAAATCACGCAAAAGCGAAAGGCTATAGTCCATGGTGTCGGAGGGCATACTATAGTATGTCGTTTTTCACGATTTCGGAGGATTTAAAAAAAAAGGTGAAAATCACGCAAAAGCGAAAGGCTATAGTCCATGGTCTCGGACCGCATACTAGTATGTCGTTTTTCACGATTTCGGAGGATTTAAAAAAAAAAGGTGAAAATCACGCAAAAGCGAAAGGCGTGTCGGAGGGCATACTATAGTATGTCGTTTTTCACGATTTCGGAGGATTAAAAAAAAAGGTGAAAATCACGCAAAAGGGAAAGGCTATAGTCCATGGTGTCGGAGGGCATACTATAGTATGTCGTTTTTCACGATTTCGGAGGATTTGAAAAAAAGGTGAAAATCACGCAAAAGCGAAAGGCTATAGTCCATGGTGTCGGAGAGCATACTATAGTATGTCGTTTTTAACGATTTCGGAGGATTTAAAAAAAAAGGTGAAAATCACGCAAAAGCAAAAGGCTATAGTCCATGGTGTCAGGGGGCATACTATATAGTATGTCGTTTTTCACGATTTCGGAGGATTAAAAAAAAAGGTGAAAATCACGCAAAAGCGAAAGGCTATAGTCCATGGTGTCGGAGGGCATACTATAGTATGTCGTTTTTCACGATTTCGGAGGATTTGAAAAAAAGGTGAAAATCACGCAAAAGCGAAAGGCTATAGTCCATGGTGTCGGAGGGCATACTATAGTATGTCGTTTTTCACGATTTCGGAGGATTTAAAAAAAAAAGGTGAAAATCACGCAAAAGCGAAAGGCTATAGTCCATGGTGTCGGAGGGCATACTATAGTATGTCGTTTTTCACGATTTTGGAGGATTAAAAAAAAAGGTGAAAATCACGCAAAAGCGAAAGGCTATAGTCCATGGTGTCGGAGGGCATACTATAGTATGTCGTTTTTCACGATTTCGGAGGATTTGAAAAAAAGGTGAAAATCACGCAAAAGCGAAAGGCTATAGTCCATGGTGTCGGAGGGCATACTATAGTATGTCGTTTTTCACGATTTCGGAGGATTTAAAAAAAAGGTGAAAATCACGCAAAAGCGAAAGGCTATAGTCCATGGTGTCGGAGGGCATACTATAGTATGTCGTTTTTCACGATTTCGGAGGATTTAAAAAAAAAAAGGTGAAAATCACGCAAAAGCGAAAGGCTATAGTCCATGGTGTCGGAGGGCATACTATAGTATGTGGTTTTTCACGATTTCGGAGGATTTAAAAAAAAAGGTGAAAATCACGCAAAAGCGAAAGGCTATCGTCCATGGTGTCGGAGGGCATACTATTGTATGTCGTTTTTCACGATTTCGGAGGATTTGAAAAAAAGGTGAAAATCACGCAAAAGCGAAAGGCTATAGTCCATGGTGTCGGAGAGCATACTATAGTATGTCGTTTTTAACGATTTCGGAGGATTTAAAAAAAAAGGTGAAAATCACGCAAAAGCAAAAGGCTATAGTCCATGGTGTCGGAGGGCATACTATAGTATGTCGTTTTTCACGATTTCGGAGGATTAAAAAAAAAGGTGAAAATCACGCAAAAGCGAAAGGCTATAGTCCATGGTGTCGGAGGGCATACTATAGTATGTCGTTTTTCACGATTTCGGAGGATTTGAAAAAAAGGTGAAAATCACGCAAAAGCGAAAGGCTATAGTCCATGGTGTCGGAGGGCATACTATAGTATGTCGTTTTTCACGATTTCGGAGGATTTAAAAAAAAAAGGTGAAAATCACGCAAAAGCGAAAGGCTATAGTCCATGGTGTCGGAGGGCATACTATAGTATGTCGTTTTTCACGATTTCGGAGGATTAAAAAAAAAGGTGAAAATCACGCAAAAGCGAAAGGCTATAGTCCATGGTGTCGGAGGGCATACTATAGTATGTCGTTTTTCACGATTTCGGAGGATTTAAAAAAAAAAGGTGAAAATCACGCAAAAGCGAAAGGCTATAGTCCATGGTGTCGGAGGGCATACTATAGTATGTGGTTTTTCACGATTTCGGAGGATTTAAAAAAAAGGTGAAAATCACGCAAAAGCAAAAGGCTATAGTCCATGGTGTCGGAGGGCATACTATAGTATGTCGTTTTTCACGATTTCGGAGGATTCAAAAAAAAGGTGAAAATCACGCAAAAGCGAAAGGCTATAGTCCATGGTGTCGGAGGGCATACTATAGTATGTCGTTTTTCACGATTTCGGAGGATTTGAAAAAAAGGTGAAAATCACGCAAAAGCGAAAGGCTATAGTCCATGGTGTGGGAGGGCATACTATAGTATGTCGTTTTTCACGATTTCGGAGGATTTAAAAAAAAAGGTGAAAATCACGCAAAAGCGAAAGGCTATAGTCCATGTTGTCGGAGGGCATACTATAGTATGTCGTTTTTCACGATTTCGGAGGATTTGAAAAAAAGGTGAAAATCACGCAAAAGCGAAAGGCTATAGTCCATGGTGTCGGAGGGCATACTATAGTATGTCGTTTTTCACGATTTCGGAGGATTTAAAAAAAAAAGGTGAAAATCACGCAAAAGCGAAAGGCTATAGTCCATGGTGTCGGAGGGCATACTATAGTATGTCGTTTTTCACGATTTCGGAGGATTAAAAAAAAAGGTGAAAATCACGCAAAAGCGAAAGGCTATAGTCCATGGTGTCGGAGGGCATACTATAGTATGTCGTTTTTCACGATTTCGGAGGATTTAAAAAAAAAAGGTGAAAATCACGCAAAAGCGAAAGGCTATAGTCCATGGTGTCGGAGGGCATACTATAGTATGTGGTTTTTCACGATTTCGGAGGATTTAAAAAAAAGGTGAAAATCACGCAAAAGCAAAAGGCTATAGTCCATGGTGTCGGAGGGCATACTATAGTATGTCGTTTTTCACGATTTCGGAGGATTCAAAAAAAAGGTGAAAATCACGCAAAAGCGAAAGGCTATAGTCCATGGTGTCGGAGGGCATACTATAGTATGTCGTTTTTCACGATTTCGGAGGATTTGAAAAAAAGGTGAAAATCACGCAAAAGCGAAAGGCTATAGTCCATGGTGTGGGAGGGCATACTATAGTATGTCGTTTTTCACGATTTCGGAGGATTTAAAAAAAAAGGTGAAAATCACGCAAAAGCGAAAGGCTATAGTCCATGTTGTCGGAGGGCATACTATAGTATGTCGTTTTTCACGATTTCGGAGGATTTGAAAAAAAGGTGAAAATCACGCAAAAGCGAAAGGCTATAGTCCATGGTGTCGGAGGGCATACTATAGTATGTCGTTTTTCACGATTTCGGAGGATTTGAAAAAAAGGTGAAAATCACGCAAAAGCGAAAGGCTATAGTCCATGGTCTCGGACCGCATACTAGTATGTAGTTTTTCACGATTTTGGAGGATTTTAAAAAAAAAGGTGAAAATCACGCAAAAGCGAAAGGCTATAGTCCATGGTGTCGGAGGGCATACTATAGTATGTCGTTTTTCACGATTTCGGAGGATTTAAAAAAAAAAGGTGAAAATCACGCAAAAGCGAAAGGCTATAGTCCATGGTGTCGGAGGGCATACTATAGTATGTGGTTTTTCACGATTTTGGAGGATTTTAAAAAAAAAGGTGAAAATCACGCAAAAGCGAAAGGCTATAGTCCATGGTGTCGGAGGGCATACTATAGTATGTCGTTTTTCACGATTTCGGAGGATTTGAAAAAAAGGTGAAAATCACGCAAAAGCGAAAGGCTATAGTCCATGGTGTCGGAGAGCATACTATAGTATGTCGTTTTTAACGATTTCGGAGGATTTAAAAAAAAAGGTGAAAATCACGCGAAAGCAAAAGGCTATAGTCCATGGTGTCGGAGGGCATACTATAGTATGTCGTTTTTCCACGATTTCGGAGGATTAAAAAAAAAGGTGAAAATCACGCAAAAGCGAAAGGCTATAGTCCATGGTGTCTGAGGGCATACTATAGTATGTCGTTTTTCACGATTTAGGAGGATTTGAAAAAAAGGTGAAAATCACGCAAAAGCGAAAGGCTATAGTCCATGGTGTCGGAGGGCATACTATTATGTCGTTTTTCACGATTTCGGAGGATTTAAAAAAAAAAGGTGAAAATCACGCAAAAGCGAAAGGCGTGTCGGAGGGCATACTATAGTATGTCGTTTTTCACGATTTCGGAGGATTAAAAAAAAAGGTGAAAATCACGCAAAAGCGAAAGGCTATAGTCCATGGTGTCGGAGGGCATACTATAGTATGTCGTTTTTCACGATTTCGGAGGATTTGAAAAAAAGGTGAAAATCACGCAAAAGCGAAAGGCTATAGTCCATGGTGTCGGAGGGCATACTATAGTATGTCGTTTTTCACGATTTCGGAGGATTAAAAAAAAAGGTGAAAATCACGCAAAAGCGAAAGGCTATAGTCCATGGTGTCGGAGGGCATACTATAGTATGTCGTTTTTCACGATTTCGGAGGATTTGAAAAAAAGGTGAAAATCACGCAAAAGCGAAAGGCTATAGTCCATGGTGTCGGAGGGCATACTATAGTATGTCGTTTTTCACGATTTCGGAGGATTTGAAAAAAAGGTGAAAATCACGCAAAAGCGAAAGGCTATAGTCCATGGTGTCGGAGGGCATACTATAGTATGTCGTTTTTCACGATTTCGGAGGATTTGAAAAAAAGGTGAAAATCACGCAAAAGCGAAAGGCTATAGTCCATGGTGTCGGAGGGCATACTATAGTATGTCGTTTTTCACGATTTCGGAGGATTTAAAAAAAAAGGTGAAAATCACGCAAAAGCGAAAGGCTATAGTCCATGGTGTCGGAGGGCATACTATAGTATGTCGTTTTTCACGATTTCGGAGGATTTGAAAAAAAGGTGAAAATCACGCAAAAGCGAAAGGCTATAGTCCATGGTGTCGGAGGGCATACTATAGTATGTCGTTTTTCACGATTTCGGAGGATTTGAAAAAAAGGTGAAAATCACGCAAAAGCGAAAGGCTATAGTCCATGGTGTCGGAGAGCATACTATAGTATGTCGTTTTTAACGATTTCGGAGGATTTAAAAAAAAGGTGAAAATCACGCGAAAGCAAAAGGCTATAGTCCATGGTGTCGGAGGGCATACTATAGTATGTCGTTTTTCACGATTTCGGAGGATTAAAAAAAAAGGTGAAAATCACGCAAAAGCGAAAGGCTATAGTCCATGGTGTCGGAGGGCATACTATAGTATGTCGTTTTTCACGATTTCGGAGGATTTGAAAAAAAGGTGAAAATCACGAAAAAGCGAAAGGCTATAGTCCATGGTGTCGGAGGGCATACTATAGTATGTCGTTTTTCACGATTTCGGAGGATTTAAAAAAAAATGTGAAAATCACGCAAAAGCGAAAGGCTATAGTCCATGGTCTCGGACCGCATACTAGTATGTCGTTTTTCACGATTTCGGAGGATTTAAAAAAAAAAGGTGAAAATCACGCAAAAGCGAAAGGCGTGTCGGAGGGCATACTATAGTATGTCGTTTTTCACGATTTCGGAGGATTAAAAAAAAAGGTGAAAATCACGCAAAAGCGAAAGGCTATAGTCCATGGTGTCGGAGGGCATACTATAGTATGTCGTTTTTCACGATTTCGGAGGATTTGAAAAAAAGGTGAAAATCACGCAAAAGCGAAAGGCTATAGTCCATGGTGTCGGAGGGCATACTATAGTATGTCGTTTTTCACGATTTCGGAGGATTTAAAAAAAAAGGTGAAAATCACGCAAAAGCGAAAGGCTATAGTCCATGGTGTCGGAGGGCATACTATAGTATGTCGTTTTTCACGATTTCGGAGGATTTGAAAAAAAGGTGAAAATCACGCAAAAGCGAAAGGCTATAGTCCATGGTGTCGGAGGGCATACTATAGTATGTCGTTTTTCACGATTTCGGAGGATTTGAAAAAAAGGTGAAAATCACACAAAAGCGAAAGGCTATAGTCCATGGTGTCGGAGGGCATACTATAGTATGTCGTTTTTCACGATTTCGGAGGATTTGAAAAAAAGGTGAAAATCACGCAAAAGCGAAAGGCTATAGTCCATGGTGTCGGAGGGCATACTATAGTATGTCGTTTTTCACGATTTCGGAGGATTTGAAAAAAAGGTGAAAATCACACAAAAGCGAAAGGCTATAGTCCATGGTGTCGGAGGGCATACTATAGTATGTCGTTTTTCACGATTTCGGAGGATTAAAAAAAAAGGTGAAAATCACGCAAAAGCGAAAGGCTATAGTCCATGGTGTCGGAGAGCATACTATAGTATGTCGTTTTTAACGATTTCGGAGGATTTAAAAAAAAAGGTGAAAATCACGCAAAAGCAAAAGGCTATAGTCCATGGTGTCAGGGGGCATACTATATAGTATGTCGTTTTTCACGATTTCGGAGGATTAAAAAAAAAGGTGAAAATCACGCAAAAGCGAAAGGCTATAGTCCATGGTGTCGGAGGGCATACTATAGTATGTCGTTTTTCACGATTTCGGAGGATTTGAAAAAAAGGTGAAAATCACGCAAAAGCGAAAGGCTATAGTCCATGGTGTCGGAGGGCATACTATAGTATGTCGTTTTTCACGATTTCGGAGGATTTAAAAAAAAAAGGTGAAAATCACGCAAAAGCGAAAGGCTATAGTCCATGGTGTCGGAGGGCATACTATAGTATGTCGTTTTTCACGATTTCGGAGGATTAAAAAAAAAGGTGAAAATCACGCAAAAGCGAAAGGCTATAGTCCATGGTGTCGGAGGGCATACTATAGTATGTCGTTTTTCACGATTTCGGAGGATTTGAAAAAAAGGTGAAAATCACGCAAAAGCGAAAGGCTATAGTCCATGGTGTCGGAGGGCATACTATAGTATGTCGTTTTTCACGATTTCGGAGGATTTAAAAAAAAAGGTGAAAATCACGCAAAAGCGAAAGGCTATAGTCCATGGTGTCGGAGGGCATACTATAGTATGTCGTTTTTCACGATTTCGGAGGATTTTAAAAAAAAAGGTGAAAATCACGCAAAAGCGAAAGGCTATAGTCCATGGTGTCGGAGGGCATACTATAGTATGTGGTTTTTCACGATTTCGGAGGATTTAAAAAAAAAGGTGAAAATCACGCAAAAGCGAAAGGCTATCGTCCATGGTGTCGGAGGGCATACTATTGTATGTCGTTTTTCACGATTTCGGAGGATTTGAAAAAAAGGTGAAAATCACGCAAAAGCGAAAGGCTATAGTCCATGGTGTCGGAGAGCATACTATAGTATGTCGTTTTTAACGATTTCGGAGGATTTTAAAAAAAAGGTGAAAATCACGCAAAAGCAAAAGGCTATAGTCCATGGTGTCGGAGGGCATACTATAGTATGTCGTTTTTCACGATTTCGGAGGATTAAAAAAAAAGGTGAAAATCACGCAAAAGCGAAAGGCTATAGTCCATGGTGTCGGAGGGCATACTATAGTATGTCGTTTTTCACGATTTCGGAGGATTTGAAAAAAAGGTGAAAATCACGCAAAAGCGAAAGGCTATAGTCCATGGTGTCGGAGGGCATACTATAGTATGTCGTTTTTCACGATTTCGGAGGATTTAAAAAAAAAAGGTGAAAATCACGCAAAAGCGAAAGGCTATAGTCCATGGTGTCGGAGGGCATACTATAGTATGTTGTTTTTCACGATTTCGGAGGATTAAAAAAAAAGGTGAAAATCACGCAAAAGCGAAAGGCTATAGTCCATGGTGTCGGAGGGCATACTATAGTATGTCGTTTTTCACGATTTCGGAGGATTTTAAAAAAAAAGGTGAAAATCACGCAAAAGCGAAAGGCTATAGTCCATGGTGTCGGAGGGCATACTATAGTATGTGGTTTTTCACGATTTCGGAGGATTTAAAAAAAAAGGTGAAAATCACGCAAAAGCGAAAGGCTATCGTCCATGGTGTCGGAGGGCATACTATTGTATGTCGTTTTTCACGATTTCGGAGGATTTGAAAAAAAGGTGAAAATCACGCAAAAGCGAAAGGCTATAGTCCATGGTGTCGGAGAGCATACTATAGTATGTCGTTTTTAACGATTTCGGAGGATTTAAAAAAAAAGGTGAAAATCACGCAAAAGCAAAAGGCTATAGTCCATGGTGTCGGAGGGCATACTATAGTATGTCGTTTTTCACGATTTCGGAGGATTAAAAAAAAAGGTGAAAATCACGCAAAAGCGAAAGGCTATAGTCCATGTTGTCGGAGGGCATACTATAGTATGTCGTTTTTCACGATTTCGGAGGATTTGAAAAAAAGGTGAAAATCACGCAAAAGCGAAAGGCTATAGTCCATGGTGTCGGAGGGCATACTATAGTATGTCGTTTTTCACGATTTCGGAGGATTTGAAAAAAAGGTGAAAATCACGCAAAAGCGAAAGGCTATAGTCCATGGTGTCGGAGGGCATACTATAGTATGTCGTTTTTCACGATTTCGGAGGATTAAAAAAAAAGGTGAAAATCACGCAAAAGCGAAAGGCTATAGTCCATGGTGTCGGAGGGCATACTATAGTATGTCGTTTTTCACGATTTCGGAGGATTTAAAAAAAAAAGGTGAAAATCACGCAAAAGCGAAAGGCTATAGTCCATGGTCTCGGAGGGCATACTATAGTATGTCGTTTTTCACGATTTTGGAGGATTTTAAAAAAAAAGGTGAAAATCACGCAAAAGCGAAAGGCTATAGTCCATGGTGTCGGAGGGCATACTATAGTATGTCGTTTTTCACGATTTCGGAGGATTTTAAAAAAAAGGTGAAAATCACGCAAAAGCAAAAGGCTATAGTCCATGGTGTCGGAGGGCATACTATAGTATGTCGTTTTTCACGATTTCGGAGGATTCAAAAAAAAGGTGAAAATCACGCAAAAGCGAAAGGCTATAGTCCATGGTGTCGGAGGGCATACTATAGTATGTCGTTTTTCACGATTTCGGAGGATTTGAAAAAAAGGTGAAAATCACGCAAAAGCGAAAGGCTATAGTCCATGGTGTGGGAGGGCATACTATAGTATGTCGTTTTTCACGATTTCGGAGGATTTAAAAAAAAAGGTGAAAATCACGCAAAAGCGAAAGGCTATAGTCCATGTTGTCGGAGGGCATACTATAGTATGTCGTTTTTCACGATTTCGGAGGATTTGAAAAAAAGGTGAAAATCACGCAAAAGCGAAAGGCTATAGTCCATGGTGTCGGAGGGCATACTATAGTATGTCGTTTTTCACGATTTCGGAGGATTTGAAAAAAAGGTGAAAATCACGCAAAAGCGAAAGGCTATAGTCCATGGTCTCGGACCGCATACTAGTATGTAGTTTTTCACGATTTTGGAGGATTTTAAAAAAAAAGGTGAAAATCACGCAAAAGCGAAAGGCTATAGTCCATGGTGTCTGAGGGCATACTATAGTATGTCGTTTTTCACGATTTCGGAGGATTTGAAAAAAAGGTGAAAATCACGCAAAAGCGAAAGGCTATAGTCCATGGTGTCGGAGGGCATACTATTATGTCGTTTTTCACGATTTCGGAGGATTTAAAAAAAAAAGGTGAAAATCACGCAAAAGCGAAAGGCGTGTCGGAGGGCATACTATAGTATGTCGTTTTTCACGATTTCGGAGGATTCAAAAAAAAGGTGAAAATCACGCAAAAGCGAAAGGCTATAGTCCATGGTGTCTGAGGGCATACTATAGTATGTCGTTTTTCACGATTTCGGAGGATTTGAAAAAAAGGTGAAAATCACGCAAAAGCGAAAGGCTATAGTCCATGGTGTCGGAGGGCATACTATAGTATGTCGTTTTTCACGATTTCGGAGGATTTTTAAAAAAAAGGTGAAAATCACGCAAAAGCGAAAGGCGTGTCGGAGGGCATACTATAGTATGTCGTTTTTCACGATTTCGGAGGATTAAAAAAAAAGGTGAAAATCACGCAAAAGCGAAAGGCTATAGTCCATGGTGTCGGAGGGCATACTATAGTATGTCGTTTTTCACGATTTCGGAGGATTTGAAAAAAAGGTGAAAATCACGCAAAAGCGAAAGGCTATAGTCCATGGTGTCGGAGGGCATACTATAGTATGTCGTTTTTCACGATTTCGGAGGATTAAAAAAAAAGGTGAAAATCACGCAAAAGCGAAAGGCTATAGTCCATGGTGTCGGAGGGCATACTATAGTATGTCGTTTTTCACGATTTCGGAGGATTTGAAAAAAAGGTGAAAATCACGCAAAAGCGAAAGGCTATAGTCCATGGTGTCGGAGGGCATACTATAGTATGTCGTTTTTCACGATTTCGGAGGATTTGAAAAAAAGGTGAAAATCACGCAAAAGCGAAAGGCTATAGTCCATGGTGTCGGAGGGCATACTATAGTATGTCGTTTTTCACGATTTCGGAGGATTTGAAAAAAAGGTGAAAATCACGCAAAAGCGAAAGGCTATAGTCCATGGTGTCGGAGGGCATACTATAGTATGTCGTTTTTCACGATTTCGGAGGATTTAAAAAAAAAGGTGAAAATCACGCAAAAGCGAAAGGCTATAGTCCATGGTGTCGGAGGGCATACTATAGTATGTCGTTTTTCACGATTTCGGAGGATTTGAAAAAAAGGTGAAAATCACGCAAAAGCGAAAGGCTATAGTCCATGGTGTCGGAGGGCATACTATAGTATGTCGTTTTTCACGATTTCGGAGGATTTGAAAAAAAGGTGAAAATCACGCAAAAGCGAAAGGCTATAGTCCATGGTGTCGGAGAGCATACTATAGTATGTCGTTTTTAACGATTTCGGAGGATTTAAAAAAAAGGTGAAAATCACGCGAAAGCAAAAGGCTATAGTCCATGGTGTCGGAGGGCATACTATAGTATGTCGTGTTTCACGATTTCGGAGGATTAAAAAAAAAGGTGAAAATCACGCAAAAGCGAAAGGCTATAGTCCATGGTGTCGGAGGGCATACTATAGTATGTCGTTTTTCACGATTTCGGAGGATTTGAAAAAAAGGTGAAAATCACGCAAAAGCGAAAGGCTATAGTCCATGGTGTCGGAGGGCATACTATAGTATGTCGTTTTTCACGATTTCGGAGGATTTGAAAAAAAGGTGAAAATCACACAAAAGCGAAAGGCTATAGTCCATGGTGTCGGAGGGCATACTATAGTATGTCGTTTTTCACGATTTCGGAGGATTAAAAAAAAAGGTGAAAATCACGCAAAAGCGAAAGGCTATAGTCCATGGTGTCGGAGAGCATACTATAGTATGTCGTTTTTAACGATTTCGGAGGATTTAAAAAAAAAGGTGAAAATCACGCAAAAGCAAAAGGCTATAGTCCATGGTGTCAGGGGGCATACTATATAGTATGTCGTTTTTCACGATTTCGGAGGATTAAAAAAAAAGGTGAAAATCACGCAAAAGCGAAAGGCTATAGTCCATGGTGTCGGAGGGCATACTATAATATGTCGTTTTTCACGATTTCGGAGGATTTGAAAAAAAGGTGAAAATCACGCAAAAGCGAAAGGCTATAGTCCATGGTGTCGGAGGGCATACTATAGTATGTCGTTTTTCACGATTTCGGAGGATTTAAAAAAAAAAGGTGAAAATCACGCAAAAGCGAAAGGCTATAGTCCATGGTGTCGGAGGGCATACTATAGTATGTCGTTTTTCACGATTTCGGAGGATTTGAAAAAAAGGTGAAAATCACGCAAAAGCGAAAGGCTATAGTCCATGGTGTCGGAGGGCATACTATAGTATGTCGTTTTTCACGATTTCGGAGGATTTGAAAAAAAGGTGAAAATCACGCAAAAGCGAAAGGCTATAGTCCATGGTGTCGGAGGGCATACTATAGTATGTCGTTTTTCACGATTTCGGAGGATTTAAAAAAAAAGGTGAAAATCACGCAAAAGCGAAAGGCTATAGTCCATGGTGTCGGAGGGCATACTATAGTATGTCGTTTTTCACGATTTCGGAGGATTAAAAAAAAAGGTGAAAATCACGCAAAAGCGAAAGGCTATAGTCCATGGTGTCGGAGGGCATACTATAGTATGTCGTTTTTCACGATTTCGGAGGATTTGAAAAAAAGGTGAAAATCACGCAAAAGCGAAAGGCTATAGTCCATGGTGTCGGAGGGCATACTATAGTATGTCGTTTTTCACGATTTCGGAGGATTTGAAAAAAAGGTGAAAATCACACAAAAGCGAAAGGCTATAGTCCATGGTGTCGGAGGGCATACTATAGTATGTCGTTTTTCACGATTTCGGAGGATTAAAAAAAAAGGTGAAAATCACGCAAAAGCGAAAGGCTATAGTCCATGGTGTCGGAGAGCATACTATAGTATGTCGTTTTTAACGATTTCGGAGGATTTAAAAAAAAAGGTGAAAATCACGCAAAAGCAAAAGGCTATAGTCCATGGTGTCAGGGGGCATACTATATAGTATGTCGTTTTTCACGATTTCGGAGGATTAAAAAAAAAGGTGAAAATCACGCAAAAGCGAAAGGCTATAGTCCATGGTGTCGGAGGGCATACTATAATATGTCGTTTTTCACGATTTCGGAGGATTTGAAAAAAAGGTGAAAATCACGCAAAAGCGAAAGGCTATAGTCCATGGTGTCGGAGGGCATACTATAGTATGTCGTTTTTCACGATTTCGGAGGATTTAAAAAAAAAAGGTGAAAATCACGCAAAAGCGAAAGGCTATAGTCCATGGTGTCGGAGGGCATACTATAGTATGTCGTTTTTCACGATTTCGGAGGATTAAAAAAAAAGGTGAAAATCACGCAAAAGCGAAAGGCTATAGTCCATGGTGTCGGAGGGCATACTATAGTATGTCGTTTTTCACGATTTCGGAGGATTTGAAAAAAAGGTGAAAATCACGCAAAAGCGAAAGGCTATAGTCCATGGTGTCGGAGGGCATACTATAGTATGTCGTTTTTCACGATTTCGGAGGATTTAAAAAAAAAGGTGAAAATCACGCAAAAGCGAAAGGCTATAGTCCATGGTGTCGGAGGGCATACTATAGTATGTCGTTTTTCACGATTTCGGAGGATTTTAAAAAAAAAGGTGAAAATCACGCAAAAGCGAAAGGCTATAGTCCATGGTGTCGGAGGGCATACTATAGTATGTGGTTTTTCACGATTTCGGAGGATTTAAAAAAAAAGGTGAAAATCACGCAAAAGCGAAAGGCTATCGTCCATGGTGTCGGAGGGCATACTATTGTATGTCGTTTTTCACGATTTCGGAGGATTTGAAAAAAAGGTGAAAATCACGCAAAAGCGAAAGGCTATAGTCCATGGTGTCGGAGAGCATACTATAGTATGTCGTTTTTAACGATTTCGGAGGATTTAAAAAAAAAGGTGAAAATCACGCAAAAGCAAAAGGCTATAGTCCATGGTGTCGGAGGGCATACTATAGTATGTCGTTTTTCACGATTTCGGAGGATTAAAAAAAAAGGTGAAAATCACGCAAAAGCGAAAGGCTATAGTCCATGGTGTCGGAGGGCATACTATAGTATGTCGTTTTTCACGATTTCGGAGGATTTGAAAAAAAGGTGAAAATCACGCAAAAGCGAAAGGCTATAGTCCATGGTGTCGGAGGGCATACTATAGTATGTCGTTTTTCACGATTTCGGAGGATTTAAAAAAAAAAGGTGAAAATCACGCAAAAGCGAAAGGCTATAGTCCATGGTGTCGGAGGGCATACTATAGTATGTCGTTTTTCACGATTTCGGAGGATTAAAAAAAAAGGTGAAAATCACGCAAAAGCGAAAGGCTATAGTCCATGGTGTCGGAGGGCATACTATAGTATGTCGTTTTTCACGATTTCGGAGGATTTTAAAAAAAAAGGTGAAAATCACGCAAAAGCGAAAGGCTATAGTCCATGGTGTCGGAGGGCATACTATAGTATGTGGTTTTTCACGATTTTGGAGGATTTAAAAAAAAAGGTGAAAATCACGCAAAAGCGAAAGGCTATAGTCCATGGTGTCGGAGGGCATACTATAGTATGTCGTTTTTCACGATTTCGGAGGATTTGAAAAAAAGGTGAAAATCACGCAAAAGCGAAAGGCTATAGTCCATGGTGTCGGAGAGCATACTATAGTATGTCGTTTTTAACGATTTCGGAGGATTTAAAAAAAAGGTGAAAATCACGCGAAAGCAAAAGGCTATAGTCCATGGTGTCGGAGGGCATACTATAGTATGTCGTTTTTCACGATTTCGGAGGATTAAAAAAAAAGGTGAAAATCACGCAAAAGCGAAAGGCTATAGTCCATGGTGTCGGAGGGCATACTATAGTATGTCGTTTTTCACGATTTCGGAGGATTTGAAAAAAAGGTGAAAATCACGCAAAAGCGAAAGGCTATAGTCCATGGTGTCGGAGGGCATACTATAGTATGTCGTTTTTCACGATTTCGGAGGATTTAAAAAAAAAGGTGAAAATCACGCAAAAGCGAAAGGCTATAGTCCATGGTCTCGGACCGCATACTAGTATGTCGTTTTTCACGATTTCGGAGGATTTAAAAAAAAAAGGTGAAAATCACGCAAAAGCGAAAGGCGTGTCGGAGGGCATACTATAGTATGTCGTTTTTCACGATTTCGGAGGATTAAAAAAAAAGGTGAAAATCACGCAAAAGGGAAAGGCTATAGTCCATGGTGTCGGAGGGCATACTATAGTATGTCGTTTTTCACGATTTCGGAGGATTTGAAAAAAAGGTGAAAATCACGCAAAAGCGAAAGGCTATAGTCCATGGTGTCGGAGAGCATACTATAGTATGTCGTTTTTAACGATTTCGGAGGATTTAAAAAAAAAGGTGAAAATCACGCAAAAGCAAAAGGCTATAGTCCATGGTGTCAGGGGGCATACTATATAGTATGTCGTTTTTCACGATTTCGGAGGATTAAAAAAAAAGGTGAAAATCACGCAAAAGCGAAAGGCTATAGTCCATGGTGTCGGAGGGCATACTATAGTATGTCGTTTTTCACGATTTCGGAGGATTTGAAAAAAAGGTGAAAATCACGCAAAAGCGAAAGGCTATAGTCCATGGTGTCGGAGGGCATACTATAGTATGTCGTTTTTCACGATTTCGGAGGATTTAAAAAAAAAAGGTGAAAATCACGCAAAAGCGAAAGGCTATAGTCCATGGTGTCGGAGGGCATACTATAGTATGTCGTTTTTCACGATTTCGGAGGATTAAAAAAAAAGGTGAAAATCACGCAAAAGCGAAAGGCTATAGTCCATGGTGTCGGAGGGCATACTATAGTATGTCGTTTTTCACGATTTCGGAGGATTTGAAAAAAAGGTGAAAATCACGCAAAAGCGAAAGGCTATAGTCCATGGTGTCGGAGGGCATACTATAGTATGTCGTTTTTCACGATTTCGGAGGATTTTAAAAAAAAGGTGAAAATCACGCAAAAGCGAAAGGCTATAGTCCATGGTGTCGGAGGGCATACTATAGTATGTCGTTTTTCACGATTTCGGAGGATTTTAAAAAAAAAGGTGAAAATCACGCAAAAGCGAAAGGCTATAGTCCATGGTGTCGGAGGGCATACTATAGTATGTGGTTTTTCACGATTTCGGAGGATTTAAAAAAAAAGGTGAAAATCACGCAAAAGCGAAAGGCTATCGTCCATGGTGTCGGAGGGCATACTATTGTATGTCGTTTTTCACGATTTCGGAGGATTTGAAAAAAAGGTGAAAATCACGCAAAAGCGAAAGGCTATAGTCCATGGTGTCGGAGAGCATACTATAGTATGTCGTTTTTAACGATTTCGGAGGATTTAAAAAAAAAGGTGAAAATCACGCAAAAGCAAAAGGCTATAGTCCATGGTGTCGGAGGGCATACTATAGTATGTCGTTTTTCACGATTTCGGAGGATTAAAAAAAAAGGTGAAAATCACGCAAAAGCGAAAGGCTATAGTCCATGGTGTCGGAGGGCATACTATAGTATGTCGTTTTTCACGATTTCGGAGGATTTGAAAAAAAGGTGAAAATCACGCAAAAGCGAAAGGCTATAGTCCATGGTGTCGGAGGGCATACTATAGTATGTCGTTTTTCACGATTTCGGAGGATTTTAAAAAAAAAGGTGAAAATCACGCAAAAGCGAAAGGCTATAGTCCATGGTGTCGGAGGGCATACTATAGTATGTCGTTTTTCACGATTTCGGAGGATTAAAAAAAAAGGTGAAAATCACGCAAAAGCGAAAGGCTATAGTCCATGGTGTCGGAGGGCATACTATAGTATGTCGTTTTTCACGATTTCGGAGGATTTAAAAAAAAAAAGGTGAAAATCACGCAAAAGCGAAAGGCTATAGTCCATGGTGTCGGAGAGCATACTATAGTATGTCGTTTTTAACGATTTCGGAGGATTTAAAAAAAAGGTGAAAATCACGCGAAAGCAAAAGGCTATAGTCCATGGTGTCGGAGGGCATACTATAGTATGTCGTTTTTCACGATTTCGGAGGATTAAAAAAAAAGGTGAAAATCACGCAAAAGCGAAAGGCTATAGTCCATGGTGTCGGAGGGCATACTATAGTATGTCGTTTTTCACGATTTCGGAGGATTTGAAAAAAAGGTGAAAATCACGCAAAAGCGAAAGGCTATAGTCCATGGTGTCGGAGGGCATACTATAGTATGTCGTTTTTCACGATTTCGGAGGATTTAAAAAAAAAGGTGAAAATCACGCAAAAGCGAAAGGCTATAGTCCATGGTCTCGGACCGCATACTAGTATGTCGTTTTTCACGATTTCGGAGGATTTAAAAAAAAAAGGTGAAAATCACGCAAAAGCGAAAGGCGTGTCGGAGGGCATACTATAGTATGTCGTTTTTCACGATTTCGGAGGATTAAAAAAAAAGGTGAAAATCACGCAAAAGGGAAAGGCTATAGTCCATGGTGTCGGAGGGCATACTATAGTATGTCGTTTTTCACGATTTCGGAGGATTTGAAAAAAAGGTGAAAATCACGCAAAAGCGAAAGGCTATAGTCCATGGTGTCGGAGAGCATACTATAGTATGTCGTTTTTAACGATTTCGGAGGATTTAAAAAAAAAGGTGAAAATCACGCAAAAGCAAAAGGCTATAGTCCATGGTGTCAGGGGGCATACTATATAGTATGTCGTTTTTCACGATTTCGGAGGATTAAAAAAAAAGGTGAAAATCACGCAAAAGCGAAAGGCTATAGTCCATGGTGTCGGAGGGCATACTATAGTATGTCGTTTTTCACGATTTCGGAGGATTTGAAAAAAAGGTGAAAATCACGCAAAAGCGAAAGGCTATAGTCCATGGTGTCGGAGGGCATACTATAGTATGTCGTTTTTCACGATTTCGGAGGATTTAAAAAAAAAAGGTGAAAATCACGCAAAAGCGAAAGGCTATAGTCCATGGTGTCGGAGGGCATACTATAGTATGTCGTTTTTCACGATTTTGGAGGATTAAAAAAAAAGGTGAAAATCACGCAAAAGCGAAAGGCTATAGTCCATGGTGTCGGAGGGCATACTATAGTATGTCGTTTTTCACGATTTCGGAGGATTTGAAAAAAAGGTGAAAATCACGCAAAAGCGAAAGGCTATAGTCCATGGTGTCGGAGGGCATACTATAGTATGTCGTTTTTCACGATTTCGGAGGATTTAAAAAAAAAGGTGAAAATCACGCAAAAGCGAAAGGCTATAGTCCATGGTGTCGGAGGGCATACTATAGTATGTCGTTTTTCACGATTTCGGAGGATTTAAAAAAAAAAAGGTGAAAATCACGCAAAAGCGAAAGGCTATAGTCCATGGTGTCGGAGGGCATACTATAGTATGTGGTTTTTCACGATTTCGGAGGATTTAAAAAAAAGGTGAAAATCACGCAAAAGCGAAAGGCTATAGTCCATGGTGTCGGAGAGCATACTATAGTATGTCGTTTTTAACGATTTCGGAGGATTTAAAAAAAAAGGTGAAAATCACGCAAAAGCAAAAGGCTATAGTCCATGGTGTCGGAGGGCATACTATAGTATGTCGTTTTTCACGATTTCGGAGGATTAAAAAAAAAGGTGAAAATCACGCAAAAGCGAAAGGCTATAGTCCATGGTGTCGGAGGGCATACTATAGTATGTCGTTTTTCACGATTTCGGAGGATTTGAAAAAAAGGTGAAAATCACGCAAAAGCGAAAGGCTATAGTCCATGGTGTCGGAGGGCATACTATAGTATGTCGTTTTTCACGATTTCGGAGGATTTAAAAAAAAAAGGTGAAAATCACGCAAAAGCGAAAGGCTATAGTCCATGGTGTCGGAGGGCATACTATAGTATGTCGTTTTTCACGATTTCGGAGGATTAAAAAAAAAGGTGAAAATCACGCAAAAGCGAAAGGCTATAGTCCATGGTGTCGGAGGGCATACTATAGTATGAATTTTGAATCAGCCATCAGACAGAATCAAACAGACCACTCACTGAGTGATCTACTTGAGTCCCTCTGCTGGCCAGATCAAGGCTTTAATTAAAGGCCTCAGGCAGTATATATCTGCTCTCAAATCACTCAGTCACCCACTCACGGTCGCAGAGACAAGGAGATAAACAGCTACACAGCTGTTTAAACTTTGAATCCCTGCATACACACACACAGGTAGAGGAACACACTCTGTTCTTTTTGCACTTATTCTATTCTAACCACTTAAAAACTATCTCTCTCATTCTCACTCCTTTTCTTACCACTCTGCCTTTCTGTGTTTTTGTTATAGCTTGTTTCTGTTTGTCTGCATTGTTTTTTACCCCTCTCTGCTAATATCCTGTCATCTTGTATTTTCTCTGTTTGTCTTTTTCTATACTCTGTGGGTACTTTAAGTCCTTGTGGGAGTGACCCTTTTGATCTGAATTTTGAATCAGCCATCAGACAGAATCAAACAGACCACTCACTGAGTGATCTACTTGAGTCCCTCTGCTGGCCAGATCAAGGCTTTAATTAAAGGCCTCAGGCAGTATATATCTGCTCTCAAATCACTCAGTCACTCACTCACGGTCGCAGAGACAAGGAGATAAACAGCTACACAGCTGTTTAAACTTTGAATCCCTGCATACACACACACAGGTAGAGGAACACACTCCGTTCCTTTTTGCACTTATTCTATTCTAACCCCTATAAACTATCCATTAAAGCTACCCCTCTACTCTTCAACCATCTCTGCGGTTGGTTATTTTACTTCCTCCCTTTCTTCCATACATACTGCCCTAGTACGCGCGTGAATGAACCTTGATCCGTAGCTCATTCCGGCTAACCAACGACCACTTTAGCCTGGTGCCCAAGCCAAAGACCCGGACATCCATCTAACGAAGGAGGCAGCCTCCCAGGGTTTTGTATCAATCTTCTTCTTCTTCTTCTTCTTACTATTATTATTATTATTTTTTACTATTATTACGCTTATTTCTTATTTTTATTTATCTGTGTACTATGTGTTTTCCCACCATCCCTATCCTGCCCTTTTCATGTCGCCCTAGACACTACTTCCCCCGCCACAGAAATCCCTCAAATCTCATATACCCAGCTCGTTCACCCAGTCACCACATTGTGGTGGAGGGAGGCCTTTGGAACTGCCACGCAGCTACCAAAGAGGAAATGCCTGAATTTATCTCAGCCCACGCCACCCTCAAGTCTCTGCATTTCCTTGCTCTAACCGAAACCTGGATTTCCCCTGATAACACAGCTACCCCCGCCGCCCTCTCTGTTTCACACAAATTCACACACACCCCTCGCTCAACAGGTAGGGGGGGTGGTACAGGGATACTCATGTCCCCGAAATGGAATTTCCGTGTCTTAAATCTCTCTCACCTTTCTCTCACCACATGTGAATTTCATGCTATCTCAATATCACAACCAGTCCCCCTCACCCTCATTGTGCTCTATCGCCCCCCAGGAACCCTTGGGAACTTCCTGGAAGAACTAGACTCTCTGATCAGCTCGTTTCCGGAGGATGGCACCCCCCTGATTCTACTGGGTGACTTTAACCTACCTACGGCAGAGAAGTATCTTCCCGTTACGTCCCTCCTATCCTCGTTTGACCTCTCCCTTTCTCCCTCCCCTCCCACTCACAAGGCTGGTAATGTTTTGGACCTCGTGTTCTGCAGAGCCTGCTCCCCCTCCACACTCTCTGTTACTCCCTTAATTAGGTCTGACCACCACTTCATAACCTTCTCCCTCTCTCTCTCTACTCTCCCACCTAAACCTACTCACCCTCCGACCGTCACCACCCGACGCAATCTCAAGTCCCTAAACCCCTCCTCCCTCTCATCCTCTATTCTCTCCTCTCTACCCTCCCTAGAGTCCTTCCTCTCTCTCTCACCCGACCCCGCAACCACATCCTTCCTCTCCTCTATCTCATCTGCATTTGACCAACACTGCCCTCTCTCGACCAGGCCAGCTCGCTCATCCCCACCGGCCCCCTGGTTATCTGAAACCCTCAGATCTGAACGAACACCTCTCAGGGCAGCTGAAAGGAAGTGGCACAAGACAAAGCTACCAGATGATCTCTCCCACTTTCACTCACTCCTCTCTGCCTTCTCCCTCTCACTAACCACCGCTAAAACCTCCTTCTACCACACCAAAATCCAATCCTGCACTTCTAACCCAAGGAAACTCTTCTCCACTTTCTCCTCCCTCCTTAAACCCCCTCCCCCCACTCAACCCTCATCCCTCACCGCGGAGGCCTTTGCCAACTACTTCGAAAAGAAGGTTGATGATATCAGTAGCTCCTTTACCCCCCTCCCCCATAAAGAAGCACTCGACTCAACCAATGCTAACCATAACATACCATGCATGTCCTCCTTCTCTCCTCTATCCCCAGATGAGGTCCTGAAACTAGTCACATCCACTAGACCTACCACCTGTCCTCTCGACCCCGCCCCGTCTCCAATCTTCCAGACCATCGCACCTGACCTGCTCCCCTTCATCACTTCCATTATCAACACCTCAGTAACCTCAGGCTGCGTCCCATCTGCCTTCAAGTCAGCCAGGGTATCACCACTCCTCAAAAAACCAACTCTTGACCCCTCAGATGTCAAGAACTACAGACCGGTATCACTCCTTTCCTTTCTTTCCAAAACCCTTGAACGTGTTGTCTCTAACCAGCTTTCTCTCCATCTCTCAGAGAACAACCTGCTGGATCCCAACCAGTCAGGATTCAAGAAGGCACACTCCACGGAAACTGCACTCCTCGCAGTCACAGAAGCACTACATGCTGCCCAGGCTGCTTCCCACTCTGCAGTCCTGATTCTCCTAGACCTATCGGCGGCATTTGACACAGTGAACCACCAGCTGCTCCTAGGCACCCTAGCTGATCTAGGCATAGGCGGGACGGCGCTGAAGTGGTTCTCCTCCTACCTCTCTGACCGGACTTACCAGGTTTCTTGGAAAGGTTTGCTATCACCCCCCCGCACCCTCCAAACTGGGGTCCCACAGGGATCTGTACTTGGTCCCCTCCTCTTCTCACTGTACACTAAATCCCTTGGCACCATCATCTCTGCTCACAATATATCCTATCACTGCTATGCCGATGACACACAACTGTTTCTATCCTTCCCCCCCTCTGCCACCCAGGTAGAAGAGCGCATCACTGCATGCCTGGCTGACATCTCACAGTGGATGTCTTCCAACCACCTCAAGCTGAACCCTGACAAGACTGAGCTTCTGTTCTTCCCAGCTAAGTCCTGCCCTATGCGGGAGCTAACTATCTCCGTAGACAACGCCCTGGTAAAGTCTGTCCCGACAGCCAGGAACCTTGGTGTTGTCCTGGACAGTCAGCTCTCGTTCAAAACACACATCACAGCTGTCACTAGATCCTGTAGGTTTACACTCTACAACATACGACGAATTAGACCGTTCCTCACCCAGGAGTCAGCCCAGCTCCTAATCCAGACAACAGTCTTGTCAAAACTTGACTATTGCAACTCCCTCCTTACTGGCCTACCGGCATGTGCACTTAAGCCCCTCCAACTGATCCAAAATGCCGCAGCACGCTTGGTCTTCAACCAGCCAAAATTCTCACACGTCTCCCCCCTTCTCCGCTCGCTCCATTGGCTCCCGGTCGCTGCCCGCACAGAATACAAAACTCTGATGCTGGCATTCAAAGCAACCAAAGGCATGGCCCCCCCATATCTCACAAGTATGATCGTACCCTACAAACCCTCCCGCTCACTCAGATCAGCCAACGCAGGGAAGCTGGAGGTACCTTCACTAAAAACGCCGGGACAACGCTCCACACGTCCCAAACTCTTCTCCCTCCTGGCTCCAAAACTATGGAATGCACTTCCCATTGCAGTCAGAACTGCAGCCTCACTCCCAATCTTCCGCCGTAGTCTGAAAACCCACCTCTTCAGACTCCACCATGGCCCGTAGCACTTGCCCTAGCCTTTCCCCTTAGATAGCACATTATGTAGACTTAGATAGTATTTTAAACAGACTTATAGCTTGTTATGTAGACAGCTCTAGAATTGCACTTTATGTAGTCATAGCACTTTATAGTACACATGTATAATATATTATATAGTATAGTATGTATAGTTTACATAGATACTCCACTGTTACGTTCTTAGTTTACGCATGATTCATGATAACTACTTTTTATACATGTGATGTATGCCATGCTTTTTGTTATTGCTTAATGTAAGTCGCTCTGGATTAAGAGCGTCTGCTAAATGCCTAAATTGTAAATTGTAAATTGTATGTCGTTTTTCACGATTTCGGAGGATTTAAAAAAAAAAGGTGAAAATCACGCAAAAGCGAAAGGCTATAGTCCATGGTGTCGGAGGGCATACTATAGTATGTGGTTTTTCACGATTTCGGAGGATTTAAAAAAAAGGTGAAAATCACGCAAAAGCAAAAGGCTATAGTCCATGGTGTCGGAGGGCATACTATAGTATGTCGTTTTTCACGATTTCGGAGGATTCAAAAAAAAGGTGAAAATCACGCAAAAGCGAAAGGCTATAGTCCATGGTGTCGGAGGGCATACTATAGTATGTCGTTTTTCACGATTTCGGAGGATTTGAAAAAAAGGTGAAAATCACGCAAAAGCGAAAGGCTATAGTCCATGGTGTGGGAGGGCATACTATAGTATGTCGTTTTTCACGATTTCGGAGGATTTAAAAAAAAAGGTGAAAATCACGCAAAAGCGAAAGGCTATAGTCCATGTTGTCGGAGGGCATACTATAGTATGTCGTTTTTCACGATTTCGGAGGATTTGAAAAAAAGGTGAAAATCACGCAAAAGCGAAAGGCTATAGTCCATGGTGTCGGAGGGCATACTATAGTATGTCGTTTTTCACGATTTCGGAGGATTTGAAAAAAAGGTGAAAATCACGCAAAAGCGAAAGGCTATAGTCCATGGTCTCGGACCGCATACTAGTATGTAGTTTTTCACGATTTTGGAGGATTTTAAAAAAAAAGGTGAAAATCACGCAAAAGCGAAAGGCTATAGTCCATGGTGTCGGAGGACATACTATAGTATGTCGTTTTTCACGATTTCGGAGGATTTAAAAAAAAAAGGTGAAAATCACGCAAAAGCGAAAGGCTATAGTCCATGGTGTCGGAGGGCATACTATAGTATGTGGTTTTTCACGATTTTGGAGGATTTTAAAAAAAAGGTGAAAATCACGCAAAAGCGAAAGGCTATAGTCCATGGTGTCGGAGGGCATACTATAGTATGTCGTTTTTCACGATTTCGGAGGATTTGAAAAAAAGGTGAAAATCACGCAAAAGCGAAAGGCTATAGTCCATGGTGTCGGAGAGCATACTATAGTATGTCGTTTTTAACGATTTCGGAGGATTTAAAAAAAAAGGTGAAAATCACGCGAAAGCAAAAGGCTATAGTCCATGGTGTCGGAGGGCATACTATAGTATGTCGTTTTTCCACGATTTCGGAGGATTAAAAAAAAAGGTGAAAATCACGCAAAAGCGAAAGGCTATAGTCCATGGTGTCTGAGGGCATACTATAGTATGTCGTTTTTCACGATTTAGGAGGATTTGAAAAAAAGGTGAAAATCACGCAAAAGCGAAAGGCTATAGTCCATGGTGTCGGAGGGCATACTATTATGTCGTTTTTCACGATTTCGGAGGATTTAAAAAAAAAAGGTGAAAATCACGCAAAAGCGAAAGGCGTGTCGGAGGGCATACTATAGTATGTCGTTTTTCACGATTTCGGAGGATTTAAAAAAAAAGGTGAAAATCACGCAAAAGCGAAAGGCTATAGTCCATGGTGTCGGAGGGCATACTATAGTATGTCGTTTTTCACGATTTCGGAGGATTTTAAAAAAAAAGGTGAAAATCACGCAAAAGCGAAAGGCTATAGTCCATGGTGTCGGAGGGCATACTATAGTATGTCGTTTTTCACGATTTCGGAGGATTTGAAAAAAAGGTGAAAATCACGCAAAAGCGAAAGGCTATAGTCCATGGTGTCGGAGGGCATACTATAGTATGTCGTTTTTCACGATTTCGGAGGATTAAAAAAAAAGGTGAAAATCACGCAAAAGCGAAAGGCTATAGTCCATGGTGTCGGAGGGCATACTATAGTATGTCGTTTTTCACGATTTCGGAGGATTTGAAAAAAAGGTGAAAATCACGCAAAAGCGAAAGGCTATAGTCCATGGTGTCGGAGGGCATACTATAGTATGTCGTTTTTCACGATTTCGGAGGATTTGAAAAAAAGGTGAAAATCACGCAAAAGCGAAAGGCTATAGTCCATGGTGTCGGAGGGCATACTATAGTATGTCGTTTTTCACGATTTCGGAGGATTTGAAAAAAAGGTGAAAATCACGCAAAAGCGAAAGGCTATAGTCCATGGTGTCGGAGGGCATACTATAGTATGTCGTTTTTCACGATTTCGGAGGATTTAAAAAAAAAGGTGAAAATCACGCAAAAGCGAAAGGCTATAGTCCATGGTGTCGGAGGGCATACTATAGTATGTCGTTTTTCACGATTTCGGAGGATTTGAAAAAAAGGTGAAAATCACGCAAAAGCGAAAGGCTATAGTCCATGGTGTCGGAGGGCATACTATAGTATGTCGTTTTTCACGATTTCGGAGGATTTGAAAAAAAGGTGAAAATCACGCAAAAGCGAAAGGCTATAGTCCATGGTGTCGGAGAGCATACTATAGTATGTCGTTTTTAACGATTTCGGAGGATTTAAAAAAAAGGTGAAAATCACGCGAAAGCAAAAGGCTATAGTCCATGGTGTCGGAGGGCATACTATAGTATGTCGTTTTTCACGATTTCGGAGGATTAAAAAAAAAGGTGAAAATCACGCAAAAGCGAAAGGCTATAGTCCATGGTGTCGGAGGGCATACTATAGTATGTCGTTTTTCACGATTTCGGAGGATTTGAAAAAAAGGTGAAAATCACGAAAAAGCGAAAGGCTATAGTCCATGGTGTCGGAGGGCATACTATAGTATGTCGTTTTTCACGATTTCGGAGGATTTAAAAAAAAAGGTGAAAATCACGCAAAAGCGAAAGGCTATAGTCCATGGTGTCGGAGGGCATACTATAGTATGTCGTTTTTCACGATTTCGGAGGATTTAAAAAAAAAAAGGTGAAAATCACGCAAAAGCGAAAGGCTATAGTCCATGGTGTCGGAGGGCATACTATAGTATGTGGTTTTTCACGATTTCGGAGGATTTAAAAAAAAAGGTGAAAATCACGCAAAAGCGAAAGGCTATCGTCCATGGTGTCGGAGGGCATACTATTGTATGTCGTTTTTCACGATTTCGGAGGATTTGAAAAAAAGGTGAAAATCACGCAAAAGCGAAAGGCTATAGTCCATGGTGTCGGAGAGCATACTATAGTATGTCGTTTTTAACGATTTCGGAGGATTTAAAAAAAAAGGTGAAAATCACGCAAAAGCAAAAGGCTATAGTCCATGGTGTCGGAGGGCATACTATAGTATGTCGTTTTTCACGATTTCGGAGGATTAAAAAAAAAGGTGAAAATCACGCAAAAGCGAAAGGCTATAGTCCATGGTGTCGGAGGGCATACTATAGTATGTCGTTTTTCACGATTTCGGAGGATTTGAAAAAAAGGTGAAAATCACGCAAAAGCGAAAGGCTATAGTCCATGGTGTCGGAGGGCATACTATAGTATGTCGTTTTTCACGATTTCGGAGGATTTAAAAAAAAAAGGTGAAAATCACGCAAAAGCGAAAGGCTATAGTCCATGGTGTCGGAGGGCATACTATAGTATGTCGTTTTTCACGATTTCGGAGGATTAAAAAAAAAGGTGAAAATCACGCAAAAGCGAAAGGCTATAGTCCATGGTGTCGGAGGGCATACTATAGTATGTCGTTTTTCACGATTTCGGAGGATTTTAAAAAAAAAGGTGAAAATCACGCAAAAGCGAAAGGCTATAGTCCATGGTGTCGGAGGGCATACTATAGTATGTGGTTTTTCACGATTTCGGAGGATTTAAAAAAAAAGGTGAAAATCACGCAAAAGCGAAAGGCTATCGTCCATGGTGTCGGAGGGCATACTATTGTATGTCGTTTTTCACGATTTCGGAGGATTTGAAAAAAAGGTGAAAATCACGCAAAAGCGAAAGGCTATAGTCCATGGTGTCGGAGAGCATACTATAGTATGTCGTTTTTAACGATTTCGGAGGATTTAAAAAAAAAGGTGAAAATCACGCAAAAGCAAAAGGCTATAGTCCATGGTGTCGGAGGGCATACTATAGTATGTCGTTTTTCACGATTTCGGAGGATTAAAAAAAAAGGTGAAAATCACGCAAAAGCGAAAGGCTATAGTCCATGGTGTCGGAGGGCATACTATAGTATGTCGTTTTTCACGATTTCGGAGGATTTGAAAAAAAGGTGAAAATCACGCAAAAGCGAAAGGCTATAGTCCATGGTGTCGGAGGGCATACTATAGTATGTCGTTTTTCACGATTTCGGAGGATTTAAAAAAAAAAGGTGAAAATCACGCAAAAGCGAAAGGCTATAGTCCATGGTGTCGGAGGGCATACTATAGTATGTCGTTTTTCACGATTTCGGAGGATTAAAAAAAAAGGTGAAAATCACGCAAAAGCGAAAGGCTATAGTCCATGGTGTCGGAGGGCATACTATAGTATGTCGTTTTTCACGATTTCGGAGGATTTAAAAAAAAAAGGTGAAAATCACGCAAAAGCGAAAGGCTATAGTCCATGGTGTCGGAGGGCATACTATAGTATGTGGTTTTTCACGATTTCGGAGGATTTAAAAAAAAGGTGAAAATCACGCAAAAGCAAAAGGCTATAGTCCATGGTGTCGGAGGGCATACTATAGTATGTCGTTTTTCACGATTTCGGAGGATTCAAAAAAAAGGTGAAAATCACGCAAAAGCGAAAGGCTATAGTCCATGGTGTCGGAGGGCATACTATAGTATGTCGTTTTTCACGATTTCGGAGGATTTGAAAAAAAGGTGAAAATCACGCAAAAGCGAAAGGCTATAGTCCATGGTGTGGGAGGGCATACTATAGTATGTCGTTTTTCACGATTTCGGAGGATTTAAAAAAAAAGGTGAAAATCACGCAAAAGCGAAAGGCTATAGTCCATGTTGTCGGAGGGCATACTATAGTATGTCGTTTTTCACGATTTCGGAGGATTTGAAAAAAAGGTGAAAATCACGCAAAAGCGAAAGGCTATAGTCCATGGTGTCGGAGGGCATACTATAGTATGTCGTTTTTCACGATTTCGGAGGATTTGAAAAAAAAGGTGAAAATCACGCAAAAGCGAAAGGCTATAGTCCATGGTCTCGGACCGCATACTAGTATGTAGTTTTTCACGATTTTGGAGGATTTTAAAAAAAAAGGTGAAAATCACGCAAAAGCGAAAGGCTATAGTCCATGGTGTCGGAGGGCATACTATAGTATGTCGTTTTTCACGATTTCGGAGGATTTAAAAAAAAAAGGTGAAAATCACGCAAAAGCGAAAGGCTATAGTCCATGGTGTCGGAGGGCATACTATAGTATGTGGTTTTTCACGATTTTGGAGGATTTTAAAAAAAAGGTGAAAATCACGCAAAAGCGAAAGGCTATAGTCCATGGTGTCGGAGGGCATACTATAGTATGTCGTTTTTCACGATTTCGGAGGATTTGAAAAAAAGGTGAAAATCACGCAAAAGCGAAAGGCTATAGTCCATGGTGTCGGAGAGCATACTATAGTATGTCGTTTTTAACGATTTCGGAGGATTTAAAAAAAAAGGTGAAAATCACGCGAAAGCAAAAGGCTATAGTCCATGGTGTCGGAGGGCATACTATAGTATGTCGTTTTTCCACGATTTCGGAGGATTAAAAAAAAAGGTGAAAATCACGCAAAAGCGAAAGGCTATAGTCCATGGTGTCTGAGGGCATACTATAGTATGTCGTTTTTCACGATTTAGGAGGATTTGAAAAAAAGGTGAAAATCACGCAAAAGCGAAAGGCTATAGTCCATGGTGTCGGAGGGCATACTATTATGTCGTTTTTCACGATTTCGGAGGATTTAAAAAAAAAAGGTGAAAATCACGCAAAAGCGAAAGGCGTGTCGGAGGGCATACTATAGTATGTCGTTTTTCACGATTTCGGAGGATTAAAAAAAAAGGTGAAAATCACGCAAAAGCGAAAGGCTATAGTCCATGGTGTCGGAGGGCATACTATAGTATGTCGTTTTTCACGATTTCGGAGGATTTGAAAAAAAGGTGAAAATCACGCAAAAGCGAAAGGCTATAGTCCATGGTGTCGGAGGGCATACTATAGTATGTCGTTTTTCACGATTTCGGAGGATTAAAAAAAAAGGTGAAAATCACGCAAAAGCGAAAGGCTATAGTCCATGGTGTCGGAGGGCATACTATAGTATGTCGTTTTTCACGATTTCGGAGGATTTGAAAAAAAGGTGAAAATCACGCAAAAGCGAAAGGCTATAGTCCATGGTGTCGGAGGGCATACTATAGTATGTCGTTTTTCACGATTTCGGAGGATTTGAAAAAAAGGTGAAAATCACGCAAAAGCGAAAGGCTATAGTCCATGGTGTCGGAGGGCATACTATAGTATGTCGTTTTTCACGATTTCGGAGGATTTGAAAAAAAGGTGAAAATCACGCAAAAGCGAAAGGCTATAGTCCATGGTGTCGGAGGGCATACTATAGTATGTCGTTTTTCACGATTTCGGAGGATTTAAAAAAAAAGGTGAAAATCACGCAAAAGCGAAAGGCTATAGTCCATGGTGTCGGAGGGCATACTATAGTATGTCGTTTTTCACGATTTCGGAGGATTTGAAAAAAAGGTGAAAATCACGCAAAAGCGAAAGGCTATAGTCCATGGTGTCGGAGGGCATACTATAGTATGTCGTTTTTCACGATTTCGGAGGATTTGAAAAAAAGGTGAAAATCACGCAAAAGCGAAAGGCTATAGTCCATGGTGTCGGAGAGCATACTATAGTATGTCGTTTTTAACGATTTCGGAGGATTTAAAAAAAAGGTGAAAATCACGCGAAAGCAAAAGGCTATAGTCCATGGTGTCGGAGGGCATACTATAGTATGTCGTTTTTCACGATTTCGGAGGATTAAAAAAAAAGGTGAAAATCACGCAAAAGCGAAAGGCTATAGTCCATGGTGTCGGAGGGCATACTATAGTATGTCGTTTTTCACGATTTCGGAGGATTTGAAAAAAAGGTGAAAATCACGAAAAAGCGAAAGGCTATAGTCCATGGTGTCGGAGGGCATACTATAGTATGTCGTTTTTCACGATTTCGGAGGATTTAAAAAAAAATGTGAAAATCACGCAAAAGCGAAAGGCTATAGTCCATGGTCTCGGACCGCATACTAGTATGTCGTTTTTCACGATTTCGGAGGATTAAAAAAAAAGGTGAAAATCACGCAAAAGCGAAAGGCTATAGTCCATGGTGTCGGAGGGCATACTATAGTATGTCGTTTTTCACGATTTCGGAGGATTTGAAAAAAAGGTGAAAATCACGCAAAAGCGAAAGGCTATAGTCCATGGTGTCGGAGGGCATACTATAGTATGTCGTTTTTCACGATTTCGGAGGATTTAAAAAAAAAGGTGAAAATCACGCAAAAGCGAAAGGCTATAGTCCATGGTGTCGGGGGGCATACTATAGTATGTCGTTTTTCACGATTTCGGAGGATTTGAAAAAAAGGTGAAAATCACGCAAAAGCGAAAGGCTATAGTCCATGGTGTCGGAGGGCATACTATAGTATGTCGTTTTTCACGATTTCGGAGGATTTGAAAAAAAGGTGAAAATCACACAAAAGCGAAAGGCTATAGTCCATGGTGTCGGAGGGCATACTATAGTATGTCGTTTTTCACGATTTCGGAGGATTTGAAAAAAAGGTGAAAATCACGCAAAAGCGAAAGGCTATAGTCCATGGTGTCGGAGGGCATACTATAGTATGTCGTTTTTCACGATTTCGGAGGATTTGAAAAAAAGGTGAAAATCACACAAAAGCGAAAGGCTATAGTCCATGGTGTCGGAGGGCATACTATAGTATGTCGTTTTTCACGATTTCGGAGGATTAAAAAAAAAGGTGAAAATCACGCAAAAGCGAAAGGCTATAGTCCATGGTGTCGGAGAGCATACTATAGTATGTCGTTTTTAACGATTTCGGAGGATTTAAAAAAAAAGGTGAAAATCACGCAAAAGCAAAAGGCTATAGTCCATGGTGTCAGGGGGCATACTATATAGTATGTCGTTTTTCACGATTTCGGAGGATTAATAAAAAAGGTGAAAATCACGCAAAAGCGAAAGGCTATAGTCCATGGTGTCGGAGGGCATACTATAGTATGTCGTTTTTCACGATTTCGGAGGATTTGAAAAAAAGGTGAAAATCACGCAAAAGCGAAAGGCTATAGTCCATGGTGTCGGAGGGCATACTATAGTATGTCGTTTTTCACGATTTCGGAGGATTTAAAAAAAAAAGGTGAAAATCACGCAAAAGCGAAAGGCTATAGTCCATGGTGTCGGAGGGCATACTATAGTATGTCGTTTTTCACGATTTCGGAGGATTAAAAAAAAAGGTGAAAATCACGCAAAAGCGAAAGGCTATAGTCCATGGTGTCGGAGGGCATACTATAGTATGTCGTTTTTCACGATTTCGGAGGATTTGAAAAAAAGGTGAAAATCACGCAAAAGCGAAAGGCTATAGTCCATGGTGTCGGAGGGCATACTATAGTATGTCGTTTTTCACGATTTCGGAGGATTTAAAAAAAAAGGTGAAAATCACGCAAAAGCGAAAGGCTATAGTCCATGGTGTCGGAGGGCATACTATAGTATGTCGTTTTTCACGATTTCGGAGGATTTTAAAAAAAAAGGTGAAAATCACGCAAAAGCGAAAGGCTATAGTCCATGGTGTCGGAGGTCATACTATAGTATGTGGTTTTTCACGATTTCGGAGGATTTAAAAAAAAAGGTGAAAATCACGCAAAAGCGAAAGGCTATCGTCCATGGTGTCGGAGGGCATACTATTGTATGTCGTTTTTCACGATTTCGGAGGATTTGAAAAAAAGGTGAAAATCACGCAAAAGCGAAAGGCTATAGTCCATGGTGTCGGAGAGCATACTATAGTATGTCGTTTTTAACGATTTCGGAGGATTTAAAAAAAAAGGTGAAAATCACGCAAAAGCAAAAGGCTATAGTCCATGGTGTCGGAGGGCATACTATAGTATGTCGTTTTTCACGATTTCGGAGGATTAAAAAAAAAGGTGAAAATCACGCAAAAGCGAAAGGCTATAGTCCATGGTGTCGGAGGGCATACTATAGTATGTCGTTTTTCACGATTTCGGAGGATTTGAAAAAAAGGTGAAAATCACGCAAAAGCGAAAGGCTATAGTCCATGGTGTCGGAGGGCATACTATAGTATGTCGTTTTTCACGATTTCGGAGGATTTAAAAAAAAAAGGTGAAAATCACGCAAAAGCGAAAGGCTATAGTCCATGGTGTCGGAGGGCATACTATAGTATGTCGTTTTTCACGATTTCGGAGGATTAAAAAAAAAGGTGAAAATCACGCAAAAGCGAAAGGCTATAGTCCATGGTGTCGGAGGGCATACTATAGTATGTCGTTTTTCACGATTTCGGAGGATTTTAAAAAAAAAAGGTGAAAATCACGCAAAAGCGAAAGGCTATAGTCCATGGTGTCGGAGGGCATACTATAGTATGTGGTTTTTCACGATTTCGGAGGATTTAAAAAAAAAGGTGAAAATCACGCAAAAGCGAAAGGCTATCGTCCATGGTGTCGGAGGGCATACTATTGTATGTCGTTTTTCACGATTTCGGAGGATTTGAAAAAAAGGTGAAAATCACGCAAAAGCGAAAGGCTATAGTCCATGGTGTCGGAGAGCATACTATAGTATGTCGTTTTTAACGATTTCGGAGGATTTAAAAAAAAAGGTGAAAATCACGCAAAAGCAAAAGGCTATAGTCCATGGTGTCGGAGGGCATACTATAGTATGTCGTTTTTCACGATTTCGGAGGATTAAAAAAAAAGGTGAAAATCACGCAAAAGCGAAAGGCTATAGTCCATGTTGTCGGAGGGCATACTATAGTATGTCGTTTTTCACGATTTCGGAGGATTTGAAAAAAAGGTGAAAATCACGCAAAAGCGAAAGGCTATAGTCCATGGTGTCGGAGGGCATACTATAGTATGTCGTTTTTCACGATTTCGGAGGATTTGAAAAAAAGGTGAAAATCACGCAAAAGCGAAAGGCTATAGTCCATGGTGTCGGAGGGCATACTATAGTATGTCGTTTTTCACGATTTCGGAGGATTAAAAAAAAAGGTGAAAATCACGCAAAAGCGAAAGGCTATAGTCCATGGTGTCGGAGGGCATACTATAGTATGTCGTTTTTCACGATTTCGGAGGATTTAAAAAAAAAAGGTGAAAATCACGCAAAAGCGAAAGGCTATAGTCCATGGTCTCGGAGGGCATACTATAGTATGTCGTTTTTCACGATTTTGGAGGATTTTAAAAAAAAAAGGTGAAAATCACGCAAAAGCGAAAGGCTATAGTCCATGGTGTCGGAGGGCATACTATAGTATGTCGTTTTTCACGATTTCGGAGGATTTTAAAAAAAAGGTGAAAATCACGCAAAAGCAAAAGGCTATAGTCCATGGTGTCGGAGGGCATACTATAGTATGTCGTTTTTCACGATTTCGGAGGATTCAAAAAAAAGGTGAAAATCACGCAAAAGCGAAAGGCTATAGTCCATGGTGTCGGAGGGCATACTATAGTATGTCGTTTTTCACGATTTCGGAGGATTTGAAAAAAAGGTGAAAATCACGCAAAAGCGAAAGGCTATAGTCCATGGTGTGGGAGGGCATACTATAGTATGTCGTTTTTCACGATTTCGGAGGATTTAAAAAAAAAGGTGAAAATCACGCAAAAGCGAAAGGCTATAGTCCATGTTGTCGGAGGGCATACTATAGTATGTCGTTTTTCACGATTTCGGAGGATTTGAAAAAAAGGTGAAAATCACGCAAAAGCGAAAGGCTATAGTCCATGGTGTCGGAGGGCATACTATAGTATGTCGTTTTTCACGATTTCGGAGGATTTGAAAAAAAGGTGAAAATCACGCAAAAGCGAAAGGCTATAGTCCATGGTCTCGGACCGCATACTAGTATGTAGTTTTTCACGATTTTGGAGGATTTTAAAAAAAAAGGTGAAAATCACGCAAAAGCAAAAGGCTATAGTCCATGGTGTCTGAGGGCATACTATAGTATGTCGTTTTTCACGATTTCGGAGGATTTGAAAAAAAGGTGAAAATCACGCAAAAGCGAAAGGCTATAGTCCATGGTGTCGGAGGGCATACTATTATGTCGTTTTTCACGATTTCGGAGGATTTAAAAAAAAAAGGTGAAAATCACGCAAAAGCGAAAGGCGTGTCGGAGGGCATACTATAGTATGTCGTTTTTCACGATTTCGGAGGATTAAAAAAAAAGGTGAAAATCACGCAAAAGCGAAAGGCTATAGTCCATGGTGTCTGAGGGCATACTATAGTATGTCGTTTTTCACGATTTCGGAGGATTTGAAAAAAAGGTGAAAATCACGCAAAAGCGAAAGGCTATAGTCCATGGTGTCGGAGGGCATACTATTATGTCGTTTTTCACGATTTCGGAGGATTTTAAAAAAAAAGGTGAAAATCACGCAAAAGCGAAAGGCGTGTCGGAGGGCATACTATAGTATGTCGTTTTTCACGATTTCGGAGGATTAAAAAAAAAGGTGAAAATCACGCAAAAGCGAAAGGCTATAGTCCATGGTGTCGGAGGGCATACTATAGTATGTCGTTTTTCACGATTTCGGAGGATTTGAAAAAAAGGTGAAAATCACGCAAAAGCGAAAGGCTATAGTCCATGGTGTCGGAGGGCATACTATAGTATGTCGTTTTTCACGATTTCGGAGGATTAAAAAAAAAGGTGAAAATCACGCAAAAGCGAAAGGCTATAGTCCATGGTGTCGGAGGGCATACTATAGTATGTCGTTTTTCACGATTTCGGAGGATTTGAAAAAAAGGTGAAAATCACGCAAAAGCGAAAGGCTATAGTCCATGGTGTCGGAGGGCATACTATAGTATGTCGTTTTTCACGATTTCGGAGGATTTGAAAAAAAGGTGAAAATCACGCAAAAGCGAAAGGCTATAGTCCATGGTGTCGGAGGGCATACTATAGTATGTCGTTTTTCACGATTTCGGAGGATTTAAAAAAAAAGGTGAAAATCACGCAAAAGCGAAAGGCTATAGTCCATGGTGTCGGAGGGCATACTATAGTATGTCGTTTTTCACGATTTCGGAGGATTTGAAAAAAAGGTGAAAATCACGCAAAAGCGAAAGGCTATAGTCCATGGTGTCGGAGGGCATACTATAGTATGTCGTTTTTCACGATTTCGGAGGATTTGAAAAAAAGGTGAAAATCACGCAAAAGCGAAAGGCTATAGTCCATGGTGTCGGAGAGCATACTATAGTATGTCGTTTTTAACGATTTCGGAGGATTTAAAAAAAAGGTGAAAATCACGCGAAAGCAAAAGGCTATAGTCCATGGTGTCGGAGGGCATACTATAGTATGTCGTTTTTCACGATTTCGGAGGATTAAAAAAAAAGGTGAAAATCACGCAAAAGCGAAAGGCTATAGTCCATGGTGTCGGAGGGCATACTATAGTATGTCGTTTTTCACGATTTCGGAGGATTTGAAAAAAAGGTGAAAATCACGAAAAAGCGAAAGGCTATAGTCCATGGTGTCGGAGGGCATACTATAGTATGTCGTTTTTCACGATTTCGGAGGATTTAAAAAAAAATGTGAAAATCACGCAAAAGCGAAAGGCTATAGTCCATGGTCTCGGACCGCATACTAGTATGTCGTTTTTCACGATTTCGGAGGATTTTAAAAAAAAAGGTGAAAATCACGCAAAAGCGAAAGGCGTGTCGGAGGGCATACTATAGTATGTCGTTTTTCACGATTTCGGAGGATTAAAAAAAAAGGTGAAAATCACGCAAAAGCGAAAGGCTATAGTCCATGGTGTCGGAGGGCATACTATAGTATGTCGTTTTTCACGATTTCGGAGGATTTGAAAAAAAGGTGAAAATCACGCAAAAGCGAAAGGCTATAGTCCATGGTGTCGGAGGGCATACTATAGTATGTCGTTTTTCACGATTTCGGAGGATTTAAAAAAAAAGGTGAAAATCACGCAAAAGCGAAAGGCTATAGTCCATGGTGTCGGAGGGCATACTATAGTATGTCGTTTTTCACGATTTCGGAGGATTTGAAAAAAAGGTGAAAATCACGCAAAAGCGAAAGGCTATAGTCCATGGTGTCGGAGGGCATACTATAGTATGTCGTTTTTCACGATTTCGGAGGATTTGAAAAAAAGGTGAAAATCACACAAAAGCGAAAGGCTATAGTCCATGGTGTCGGAGGGCATACTATAGTATGTCGTTTTTCACGATTTCGGAGGATTTGAAAAAAAGGTGAAAATCACGCAAAAGCGAAAGGCTATAGTCCATGGTGTCGGAGGGCATACTATAGTATGTCGTTTTTCACGATTTCGGAGGATTTGAAAAAAAGGTGAAAATCACACAAAAGCGAAAGGCTATAGTCCATGGTGTCGGAGGGCATACTATAGTATGTCGTTTTTCACGATTTCGGAGGATTAAAAAAAAAGGTGAAAATCACGCAAAAGGGAAAGGCTATAGTCCATGGTGTCGGAGGGCATACTATAGTATGTCGTTTTTCACGATTTCGGAGGATTTGAAAAAAAGGTGAAAATCACGCAAAAGCGAAAGGCTATAGTCCATGGTGTCGGAGAGCATACTATAGTATGTCGTTTTTAACGATTTCGGAGGATTTAAAAAAAAAGGTGAAAATCACGCAAAAGCAAAAGGCTATAGTCCATGGTGTCAGGGGGCATACTATATAGTATGTCGTTTTTCACGATTTCGGAGGATTAAAAAAAAAGGTGAAAATCACGCAAAAGCGAAAGGCTATAGTCCATGGTGTCGGAGGGCATACTATAGTATGTCGTTTTTCACGATTTCGGAGGATTTGAAAAAAAGGTGAAAATCACGCAAAAGCGAAAGGCTATAGTCCATGGTGTCGGAGGGCATACTATAGTATGTCGTTTTTCACGATTTCGGAGGATTTAAAAAAAAAAGGTGAAAATCACGCAAAAGCGAAAGGCTATAGTCCATGGTGTCGGAGGGCATACTATAGTATGTCGTTTTTCACGATTTCGGAGGATTAAAAAAAAAGGTGAAAATCACGCAAAAGCGAAAGGCTATAGTCCATGGTGTCGGAGGGCATACTATAGTATGTCGTTTTTCACGATTTCGGAGGATTTGAAAAAAAGGTGAAAATCACGCAAAAGCGAAAGGCTATAGTCCATGGTGTCGGAGGGCATACTATAGTATGTCGTTTTTCACGATTTCGGAGGATTTAAAAAAAAAGGTGAAAATCACGCAAAAGCGAAAGGCGTGTCGGAGGGCATACTATAGTATGTCGTTTTTCACGATTTCGGAGGATTAAAAAAAAAGGTGAAAATCACGCAAAAGCGAAAGGCTATAGTCCATGGTGTCGGAGGGCATACTATAGTATGTCGTTTTTCACGATTTCGGAGGATTTGAAAAAAAGGTGAAAATCACGCAAAAGCGAAAGGCTATAGTCCATGGTGTCGGAGGGCATACTATAGTATGTCGTTTTTCACGATTTCGGAGGATTAAAAAAAAAGGTGAAAATCACGCAAAAGCGAAAGGCTATAGTCCATGGTGTCGGAGGGCATACTATAGTATGTCGTTTTTCACGATTTCGGAGGATTTGAAAAAAAGGTGAAAATCACGCAAAAGCGAAAGGCTATAGTCCATGGTGTCGGAGGGCATACTATAGTATGTCGTTTTTCACGATTTCGGAGGATTTGAAAAAAAGGTGAAAATCACGCAAAAGCGAAAGGCTATAGTCCATGGTGTCGGAGGGCATACTATAGTATGTCGTTTTTCACGATTTCGGAGGATTTGAAAAAAAGGTGAAAATCACGCAAAAGCGAAAGGCTATAGTCCATGGTGTCGGAGGGCATACTATAGTATGTCGTTTTTCACGATTTCGGAGGATTTAAAAAAAAAGGTGAAAATCACGCAAAAGCGAAAGGCTATAGTCCATGGTGTCGGAGGGCATACTATAGTATGTCGTTTTTCACGATTTCGGAGGATTTGAAAAAAAGGTGAAAATCACGCAAAAGCGAAAGGCTATAGTCCATGGTGTCGGAGGGCATACTATAGTATGTCGTTTTTCACGATTTCGGAGGATTTGAAAAAAAGGTGAAAATCACGCAAAAGCGAAAGGCTATAGTCCATGGTGTCGGAGAGCATACTATAGTATGTCGTTTTTAACGATTTCGGAGGATTTAAAAAAAAGGTGAAAATCACGCGAAAGCAAAAGGCTATAGTCCATGGTGTCGGAGGGCATACTATAGTATGTCGTTTTTCACGATTTCGGAGGATTAAAAAAAAAGGTGAAAATCACGCAAAAGCGAAAGGCTATAGTCCATGGTGTCGGAGGGCATACTATAGTATGTCGTTTTTCACGATTTCGGAGGATTTGAAAAAAAGGTGAAAATCACGAAAAAGCGAAAGGCTATAGTCCATGGTGTCGGAGGGCATACTATAGTATGTCGTTTTTCACGATTTCGGAGGATTTAAAAAAAAATGTGAAAATCACGCAAAAGCGAAAGGCTATAGTCCATGGTCTCGGACCGCATACTAGTATGTCGTTTTTCACGATTTCGGAGGATTTTAAAAAAAAAGGTGAAAATCACGCAAAAGCGAAAGGCGTGTCGGAGGGCATACTATAGTATGTCGTTTTTCACGATTTCGGAGGATTAAAAAAAAAGGTGAAAATCACGCAAAAGCGAAAGGCTATAGTCCATGGTGTCGGAGGGCATACTATAGTATGTCGTTTTTCACGATTTCGGAGGATTTGAAAAAAAGGTGAAAATCACGCAAAAGCGAAAGGCTATAGTCCATGGTGTCGGAGGGCATACTATAGTATGTCGTTTTTCACGATTTCGGAGGATTTAAAAAAAAAGGTGAAAATCACGCAAAAGCGAAAGGCTATAGTCCATGGTGTCGGAGGGCATACTATAGTATGTCGTTTTTCACGATTTCGGAGGATTTGAAAAAAAGGTGAAAATCACGCAAAAGCGAAAGGCTATAGTCCATGGTGTCGGAGGGCATACTATAGTATGTCGTTTTTCACGATTTCGGAGGATTTGAAAAAAAGGTGAAAATCACACAAAAGCGAAAGGCTATAGTCCATGGTGTCGGAGGGCATACTATAGTATGTCGTTTTTCACGATTTCGGAGGATTTGAAAAAAAGGTGAAAATCACGCAAAAGCGAAAGGCTATAGTCCATGGTGTCGGAGGGCATACTATAGTATGTCGTTTTTCACGATTTCGGAGGATTTGAAAAAAAGGTGAAAATCACACAAAAGCGAAAGGCTATAGTCCATGGTGTCGGAGGGCATACTATAGTATGTCGTTTTTCACGATTTCGGAGGATTAAAAAAAAAGGTGAAAATCACGCAAAAGGGAAAGGCTATAGTCCATGGTGTCGGAGGGCATACTATAGTATGTCGTTTTTCACGATTTCGGAGGATTTGAAAAAAAGGTGAAAATCACGCAAAAGCGAAAGGCTATAGTCCATGGTGTCGGAGAGCATACTATAGTATGTCGTTTTTAACGATTTCGGAGGATTTAAAAAAAAAGGTGAAAATCACGCAAAAGCAAAAGGCTATAGTCCATGGTGTCAGGGGGCATACTATATAGTATGTCGTTTTTCACGATTTCGGAGGATTAAAAAAAAAGGTGAAAATCACGCAAAAGCGAAAGGCTATAGTCCATGGTGTCGGAGGGCATACTATAGTATGTCGTTTTTCACGATTTCGGAGGATTTGAAAAAAAGGTGAAAATCACGCAAAAGCGAAAGGCTATAGTCCATGGTGTCGGAGGGCATACTATAGTATGTCGTTTTTCACGATTTCGGAGGATTTAAAAAAAAAAGGTGAAAATCACGCAAAAGCGAAAGGCTATAGTCCATGGTGTCGGAGGGCATACTATAGTATGTCGTTTTTCACGATTTCGGAGGATTAAAAAAAAAGGTGAAAATCACGCAAAAGCGAAAGGCTATAGTCCATGGTGTCGGAGGGCATACTATAGTATGTCGTTTTTCACGATTTCGGAGGATTTGAAAAAAAGGTGAAAATCACGCAAAAGCGAAAGGCTATAGTCCATGGTGTCGGAGGGCATACTATAGTATGTCGTTTTTCACGATTTCGGAGGATTAAAAAAAAAGGTGAAAATCACGCAAAAGGGAAAGGCTATAGTCCATGGTGTCGGAGGGCATACTATAGTATGTCGTTTTTCACGATTTCGGAGGATTTGAAAAAAAGGTGAAAATCACGCAAAAGCGAAAGGCTATAGTCCATGGTGTCGGAGAGCATACTATAGTATGTCGTTTTTAACGATTTCGGAGGATTTAAAAAAAAAGGTGAAAATCACGCAAAAGCAAAAGGCTATAGTCCATGGTGTCAGGGGGCATACTATATAGTATGTCGTTTTTCACGATTTCGGAGGATTAAAAAAAAAGGTGAAAATCACGCAAAAGCGAAAGGCTATAGTCCATGGTGTCGGAGGGCATACTATAGTATGTCGTTTTTCACGATTTCGGAGGATTTGAAAAAAAGGTGAAAATCACGCAAAAGCGAAAGGCTATAGTCCATGGTGTCGGAGGGCATACTATAGTATGTCGTTTTTCACGATTTCGGAGGATTTAAAAAAAAAAGGTGAAAATCACGCAAAAGCGAAAGGCTATAGTCCATGGTGTCGGAGGGCATACTATAGTATGTCGTTTTTCACGATTTCGGAGGATTAAAAAAAAAGGTGAAAATCACGCAAAAGCGAAAGGCTATAGTCCATGGTGTCGGAGGGCATACTATAGTATGTCGTTTTTCACGATTTCGGAGGATTTGAAAAAAAGGTGAAAATCACGCAAAAGCGAAAGGCTATAGTCCATGGTGTCGGAGGGCATACTATAGTATGTCGTTTTTCACGATTTCGGAGGATTTAAAAAAAAAGGTGAAAATCACGCAAAAGCGAAAGGCTATAGTCCATGGTGTCGGAGGGCATACTATAGTATGTCGTTTTTCACGATTTCGGAGGATTTTAAAAAAAAAGGTGAAAATCACGCAAAAGCGAAAGGCTATAGTCCATGGTGTCGGAGGGCATACTATAGTATGTGGTTTTTCACGATTTCGGAGGATTTAAAAAAAAAGGTGAAAATCACGCAAAAGCGAAAGGCTATCGTCCATGGTGTCGGAGGGCATACTATTGTATGTCGTTTTTCACGATTTCGGAGGATTTGAAAAAAAGGTGAAAATCACGCAAAAGCGAAAGGCTATAGTCCATGGTGTCGGAGAGCATACTATAGTATGTCGTTTTTAACGATTTCGGAGGATTTAAAAAAAAAGGTGAAAATCACGCAAAAGCAAAAGGCTATAGTCCATGGTGTCGGAGGGCATACTATAGTATGTCGTTTTTCACGATTTCGGAGGATTAAAAAAAAAGGTGAAAATCACGCAAAAGCGAAAGGCTATAGTCCATGGTGTCGGAGGGCATACTATAGTATGTCGTTTTTCACGATTTCGGAGGATTTGAAAAAAAGGTGAAAATCACGCAAAAGCGAAAGGCTATAGTCCATGGTGTCGGAGGGCATACTATAGTATGTCGTTTTTCACGATTTCGGAGGATTTAAAAAAAAAAGGTGAAAATCACGCAAAAGCGAAAGGCTATAGTCCATGGTGTCGGAGGGCATACTATAGTATGTCGTTTTTCACGATTTCGGAGGATTAAAAAAAAAGGTGAAAATCACGCAAAAGCGAAAGGCTATAGTCCATGGTGTCGGAGGGCATACTATAGTATGTCGTTTTTCACGATTTCGGAGGATTTGAAAAAAAGGTGAAAATCACGCAAAAGCGAAAGGCTATAGTCCATGGTGTCGGAGGGCATACTATAGTATGTCGTTTTTCACGATTTCGGAGGATTTAAAAAAAAAGGTGAAAATCACGCAAAAGCGAAAGGCTATAGTCCATGGTGTCGGAGGGCATACTATAGTATGTCGTTTTTCACGATTTCGGAGGATTTAAAAAAAAAAGGTGAAAATCACGCAAAAGCGAAAGGCTATAGTCCATGGTGTCGGAGGGCATACTATAGTATGTGGTTTTTCACGATTTCGGAGGATTTAAAAAAAAAGGTGAAAATCACGCAAAAGCGAAAGGCTATCGTCCATGGTGTCGGAGGGCATACTATTGTATGTCGTTTTTCACGATTTCGGAGGATTTGAAAAAAAGGTGAAAATCACGCAAAAGCGAAAGGCTATAGTCCATGGTGTCGGAGGGCATACTATAGTATGTCGTTTTTCACGATTTCGGAGGATTTGAAAAAAAGGTGAAAATCACGCAAAAGCGAAAGGCTATAGTCCATGGTGTCGGAGGGCATACTATAGTATGTCGTTTTTCACGATTTCGGAGGATTTAAAAAAAAAGGTGAAAATCACGCAAAAGCGAAAGGCTATAGTCCATGGTGTCGGAGGGCATACTATAGTATGTCGTTTTTCACGATTTCGGAGGATTTTAAAAAAAAAGGTGAAAATCACGCAAAAGCGAAAGGCTATAGTCCATGGTGTCGGAGGGCATACTATAGTATGTGGTTTTTCACGATTTCGGAGGATTTAAAAAAAAAGGTGAAAATCACGCAAAAGCGAAAGGCTATCGTCCATGGTGTCGGAGGGCATACTATTGTATGTCGTTTTTCACGATTTCGGAGGATTTGAAAAAAAGGTGAAAATCACGCAAAAGCGAAAGGCTATAGTCCATGGTGTCGGAGGGCATACTATAGTATGTCGTTTTTCACGATTTCGGAGGATTTGAAAAAAAGGTGAAAATCACGCAAAAGCGAAAGGCTATAGTCCATGGTGTCGGAGGGCATACTATAGTATGTCGTTTTTCACGATTTCGGAGGATTTGAAAAAAAGGTGAAAATCACGCAAAAGCGAAAGGCTATAGTCCATGGTGTCGGAGAGCATACTATAGTATGTCGTTTTTAACGATTTCGGAGGATTTAAAAAAAAGGTGAAAATCACGCGAAAGCAAAAGGCTATAGTCCATGGTGTCGGAGGGCATACTATAGTATGTCGTTTTTCACGATTTCGGAGGATTAAAAAAAAAGGTGAAAATCACGCAAAAGCGAAAGGCTATAGTCCATGGTGTCGGAGGGCATACTATAGTATGTCGTTTTTCACGATTTCGGAGGATTTGAAAAAAAGGTGAAAATCACGAAAAAGCGAAAGGCTATAGTCCATGGTGTCGGAGGGCATACTATAGTATGTCGTTTTTCACGATTTCGGAGGATTTAAAAAAAAATGTGAAAATCACGCAAAAGCGAAAGGCTATAGTCCATGGTCTCGGACCGCATACTAGTATGTCGTTTTTCACGATTTCGGAGGATTTTAAAAAAAAAGGTGAAAATCACGCAAAAGCGAAAGGCGTGTCGGAGGGCATACTATAGTATGTCGTTTTTCACGATTTCGGAGGATTCAAAAAAAAGGTGAAAATCACGCAAAAGCGAAAGGCTATAGTCCATGGTGTCGGAGGGCATACTATAGTATGTCGTTTTTCACGATTTCGGAGGATTTGAAAAAAAGGTGAAAATCACGCAAAAGCGAAAGGCTATAGTCCATGGTGTCGGAGGGCATACTATAGTATGTCGTTTTTCACGATTTCGGAGGATTTAAAAAAAAAGGTGAAAATCACGCAAAAGCGAAAGGCTATAGTCCATGGTGTCGGAGGGCATACTATAGTATGTCGTTTTTCACGATTTCGGAGGATTTGAAAAAAAGGTGAAAATCACGCAAAAGCGAAAGGCTATAGTCCATGGTGTCGGAGGGCATACTATAGTATGTCGTTTTTCACGATTTCGGAGGATTTGAAAAAAAGGTGAAAATCACACAAAAGCGAAAGGCTATAGTCCATGGTGTCGGAGGGCATACTATAGTATGTCGTTTTTCACGATTTCGGAGGATTTGAAAAAAAGGTGAAAATCACGCAAAAGCGAAAGGCTATAGTCCATGGTGTCGGAGGGCATACTATAGTATGTCGTTTTTCACGATTTCGGAGGATTTGAAAAAAAGGTGAAAATCACACAAAAGCGAAAGGCTATAGTCCATGGTGTCGGAGGGCATACTATAGTATGTCGTTTTTCACGATTTCGGAGGATTAAAAAAAAAGGTGAAAATCACGCAAAAGGGAAAGGCTATAGTCCATGGTGTCGGAGGGCATACTATAGTATGTCGTTTTTCACGATTTCGGAGGATTTGAAAAAAAGGTGAAAATCACGCAAAAGCGAAAGGCTATAGTCCATGGTGTCGGAGAGCATACTATAGTATGTCGTTTTTAACGATTTCGGAGGATTTAAAAAAAAAGGTGAAAATCACGCAAAAGCAAAAGGCTATAGTCCATGGTGTCAGGGGGCATACTATATAGTATGTCGTTTTTCACGATTTCGGAGGATTAAAAAAAAAGGTGAAAATCACGCAAAAGCGAAAGGCTATAGTCCATGGTGTCGGAGGGCATACTATAGTATGTCGTTTTTCACGATTTCGGAGGATTTGAAAAAAAGGTGAAAATCACGCAAAAGCGAAAGGCTATAGTCCATGGTGTCGGAGGGCATACTATAGTATGTCGTTTTTCACGATTTCGGAGGATTTAAAAAAAAAAGGTGAAAATCACGCAAAAGCGAAAGGCTATAGTCCATGGTGTCGGAGGGCATACTATAGTATGTCGTTTTTCACGATTTCGGAGGATTAAAAAAAAAGGTGAAAATCACGCAAAAGCGAAAGGCTATAGTCCATGGTGTCGGAGGGCATACTATAGTATGTCGTTTTTCACGATTTCGGAGGATTTGAAAAAAAGGTGAAAATCACGCAAAAGCGAAAGGCTATAGTCCATGGTGTCGGAGGGCATACTATAGTATGTCGTTTTTCACGATTTCGGAGGATTTAAAAAAAAAGGTGAAAATCACGCAAAAGCGAAAGGCTATAGTCCATGGTGTCGGAGGGCATACTATAGTATGTCGTTTTTCACGATTTCGGAGGATTTAAAAAAAAAAGGTGAAAATCACGCAAAAGCGAAAGGCTATAGTCCATGGTGTCGGAGGGCATACTATAGTATGTGGTTTTTCACGATTTCGGAGGATTTAAAAAAAAAGGTGAAAATCACGCAAAAGCGAAAGGCTATCGTCCATGGTGTCGGAGGGCATACTATTGTATGTCGTTTTTCACGATTTCGGAGGATTTGAAAAAAAGGTGAAAATCACGCAAAAGCGAAAGGCTATAGTCCATGGTGTCGGAGAGCATACTATAGTATGTCGTTTTTAACGATTTCGGAGGATTTAAAAAAAAAGGTGAAAATCACGCAAAAGCAAAAGGCTATAGTCCATGGTGTCGGAGGGCATACTATAGTATGTCGTTTTTCACGATTTCGGAGGATTAAAAAAAAAGGTGAAAATCACGCAAAAGCGAAAGGCTATAGTCCATGGTGTCGGAGGGCATACTATAGTATGTCGTTTTTCACGATTTCGGAGGATTTGAAAAAAAGGTGAAAATCACGCAAAAGCGAAAGGCTATAGTCCATGGTGTCGGAGGGCATACTATAGTATGTCGTTTTTCACGATTTCGGAGGATTTAAAAAAAAAAGGTGAAAATCACGCAAAAGCGAAAGGCTATAGTCCATGGTGTCGGAGGGCATACTATAGTATGTCGTTTTTCACGATTTCGGAGGATTAAAAAAAAAGGTGAAAATCACGCAAAAGCGAAAGGCTATAGTCCATGGTGTCGGAGGGCATACTATAGTATGTCGTTTTTCACGATTTCGGAGGATTTGAAAAAAAGGTGAAAATCACGCAAAAGCGAAAGGCTATAGTCCATGGTGTCGGAGGGCATACTATAGTATGTCGTTTTTCACGATTTCGGAGGATTTAAAAAAAAAGGTGAAAATCACGCAAAAGCGAAAGGCTATAGTCCATGGTGTCGGAGGGCATACTATAGTATGTCGTTTTTCACGATTTCGGAGGATTTAAAAAAAAAAGGTGAAAATCACGCAAAAGCGAAAGGCTATAGTCCATGGTGTCGGAGGGCATACTATAGTATGTGGTTTTTCACGATTTCGGAGGATTTAAAAAAAAAGGTGAAAATCACGCAAAAGCGAAAGGCTATCGTCCATGGTGTCGGAGGGCATACTATTGTATGTCGTTTTTCACGATTTCGGAGGATTTGAAAAAAAGGTGAAAATCACGCAAAAGCGAAAGGCTATAGTCCATGGTGTCGGAGAGCATACTATAGTATGTCGTTTTTAACGATTTCGGAGGATTTAAAAAAAAAGGTGAAAATCACGCAAAAGCAAAAGGCTATAGTCCATGGTGTCGGAGGGCATACTATAGTATGTCGTTTTTCACGATTTCGGAGGATTAAAAAAAAAGGTGAAAATCACGCAAAAGCGAAAGGCTATAGTCCATGGTGTCGGAGGGCATACTATAGTATGTCGTTTTTCACGATTTCGGAGGATTAAAAAAAAAGGTGAAAATCACGCAAAAGCGAAAGGCTATAGTCCATGGTGTCGGAGGGCATACTATAGTATGTCGTTTTTCACGATTTCGGAGGATTTGAAAAAAAGGTGAAAATCACGCAAAAGCGAAAGGCTATAGTCCATGGTGTCGGAGGGCATACTATAGTATGTCGTTTTTCACGATTTCGGAGGATTTAAAAAAAAAGGTGAAAATCACGCAAAAGCGAAAGGCTATAGTCCATGGTGTCGGAGGGCATACTATAGTATGTCGTTTTTCACGATTTCGGAGGATTTTAAAAAAAAAGGTGAAAATCACGCAAAAGCGAAAGGCTATAGTCCATGGTGTCGGAGGGCATACTATAGTATGTGGTTTTTCACGATTTCGGAGGATTTTAAAAAAAAGGTGAAAATCACGCAAAAGCGAAAGGCTATCGTCCATGGTGTCGGAGGGCATACTATTGTATGTCGTTTTTCACGATTTCGGAGGATTTGAAAAAAAGGTGAAAATCACGCAAAAGCGAAAGGCTATAGTCCATGGTGTCGGAGAGCATACTATAGTATGTCGTTTTTAACGATTTCGGAGGATTTAAAAAAAAAGGTGAAAATCACGCAAAAGCAAAAGGCTATAGTCCATGGTGTCGGAGGGCATACTATAGTATGTCGTTTTTCACGATTTCGGAGGATTAAAAAAAAAGGTGAAAATCACGCAAAAGCGAAAGGCTATAGTCCATGGTGTCGGAGGGCATACTATAGTATGTCGTTTTTCACGATTTCGGAGGATTTGAAAAAAAGGTGAAAATCACGCAAAAGCGAAAGGCTATAGTCCATGGTGTCGGAGGGCATACTATAGTATGTCGTTTTTCACGATTTCGGAGGATTTAAAAAAAAAAGGTGAAAATCACGCAAAAGCGAAAGGCTATAGTCCATGGTGTCGGAGGGCATACTATAGTATGTCGTTTTTCACGATTTCGGAGGATTAAAAAAAAAGGTGAAAATCACGCAAAAGCGAAAGGCTATAGTCCATGGTGTCGGAGGGCATACTATAGTATGTCGTTTTTCACGATTTCGGAGGATTTGAAAAAAAGGTGAAAATCACGCAAAAGCGAAAGGCTATAGTCCATGGTGTCGGAGGGCATACTATAGTATGTCGTTTTTCACGATTTCGGAGGATTTAAAAAAAAAGGTGAAAATCACGCAAAAGCGAAAGGCTATAGTCCATGGTGTCGGAGGGCATACTATAGTATGTCGTTTTTCACGATTTCGGAGGATTTAAAAAAAAAAGGTGAAAATCACGCAAAAGCGAAAGGCTATAGTCCATGGTGTCGGAGGGCATACTATAGTATGTGGTTTTTCACGATTTCGGAGGATTTAAAAAAAAAGTGAAAATCACGCAAAAGCGAAAGGCTATCGTCCATGGTGTCGGAGGGCATACTATTGTATGTCGTTTTTCACGATTTCGGAGGATTTGAAAAAAAGGTGAAAATCACGCAAAAGCGAAAGGCTATAGTCCATGGTGTCGGAGAGCATACTATAGTATGTCGTTTTTAACGATTTCGGAGGATTTAAAAAAAAAGGTGAAAATCACGCAAAAGCAAAAGGCTATAGTCCATGGTGTCGGAGGGCATACTATAGTATGTCGTTTTTCACGATTTCGGAGGATTAAAAAAAAAGGTGAAAATCACGCAAAAGCGAAAGGCTATAGTCCATGGTGTCGGAGGGCATACTATAGTATGTCGTTTTTCACGATTTCGGAGGATTTGAAAAAAAGGTGAAAATCACGCAAAAGCGAAAGGCTATAGTCCATGGTGTGGGAGGGCATACTATAGTATGTCGTTTTTCACGATTTCGGAGGATTTAAAAAAAAAGGTGAAAATCACGCAAAAGCGAAAGGCTATAGTCCATGTTGTCGGAGGGCATACTATAGTATGTCGTTTTTCACGATTTCGGAGGATTTGAAAAAAAGGTGAAAATCACGCAAAAGCGAAAGGCTATAGTCCATGGTGTCGGAGGGCATACTATAGTATGTCGTTTTTCACGATTTCGGAGGATTTGAAAAAAAGGTGAAAATCACGCAAAAGCGAAAGGCTATAGTCCATGGTGTCGGAGGGCATACTATAGTATGTCGTTTTTCACGATTTCGGAGGATTTGAAAAAAAGGTGAAAATCACGCAAAAGCGAAAGGCTATAGTCCATGGTGTCGGAGGGCATACTATAGTATGTCGTTTTTCACGATTTCGGAGGATTTAAAAAAAAAGGTGAAAATCACGCAAAAGCGAAAGGCTATAGTCCATGGTGTCGGAGGGCATACTATAGTATGTCGTTTTTCACGATTTCGGAGGATTTTAAAAAAAAAGGTGAAAATCACGCAAAAGCGAAAGGCTATAGTCCATGGTGTCGGAGGGCATACTATAGTATGTGGTTTTTCACGATTTCGGAGGATTTAAAAAAAAAGGTGAAAATCACGCAAAAGCGAAAGGCTATCGTCCATGGTGTCGGAGGGCATACTATTGTATGTCGTTTTTCACGATTTCGGAGGATTTGAAAAAAAGGTGAAAATCACGCAAAAGCGAAAGGCTATAGTCCATGGTGTCGGAGAGCATACTATAGTATGTCGTTTTTAACGATTTCGGAGGATTTAAAAAAAAAGGTGAAAATCACGCAAAAGCAAAAGGCTATAGTCCATGGTGTCGGAGGGCATACTATAGTATGTCGTTTTTCACGATTTCGGAGGATTAAAAAAAAAGGTGAAAATCACGCAAAAGCGAAAGGCTATAGTCCATGGTGTCGGAGGGCATACTATAGTATGTCGTTTTTCACGATTTCGGAGGATTTGAAAAAAAGGTGAAAATCACGCAAAAGCGAAAGGCTATAGTCCATGGTGTCGGAGGGCATACTATAGTATGTCGTTTTTCACGATTTCGGAGGATTTAAAAAAAAAAGGTGAAAATCACGCAAAAGCGAAAGGCTATAGTCCATGGTGTCGGAGGGCATACTATAGTATGTCGTTTTTCACGATTTCGGAGGATTAAAAAAAAAGGTGAAAATCACGCAAAAGCGAAAGGCTATAGTCCATGGTGTCGGAGGGCATACTATAGTATGTCGTTTTTCACGATTTCGGAGGATTTGAAAAAAAGGTGAAAATCACGCAAAAGCGAAAGGCTATAGTCCATGGTGTCGGAGGGCATACTATAGTATGTCGTTTTTCACGATTTCGGAGGATTTAAAAAAAAAGGTGAAAATCACGCAAAAGCGAAAGGCTATAGTCCATGGTGTCGGAGGGCATACTATAGTATGTCGTTTTTCACGATTTCGGAGGATTTAAAAAAAAAAGGTGAAAATCACGCAAAAGCGAAAGGCTATAGTCCATGGTGTCGGAGGGCATACTATAGTATGTGGTTTTTCACGATTTCGGAGGATTTAAAAAAAAAGGTGAAAATCACGCAAAAGCGAAAGGCTATCGTCCATGGTGTCGGAGGGCATACTATTGTATGTCGTTTTTCACGATTTCGGAGGATTTGAAAAAAAGGTGAAAATCACGCAAAAGCGAAAGGCTATAGTCCATGGTGTCGGAGAGCATACTATAGTATGTCGTTTTTAACGATTTCGGAGGATTTAAAAAAAAAGGTGAAAATCACGCAAAAGCAAAAGGCTATAGTCCATGGTGTCGGAGGGCATACTATAGTATGTCGTTTTTCACGATTTCGGAGGATTAAAAAAAAAGGTGAAAATCACGCAAAAGCGAAAGGCTATAGTCCATGGTGTCGGAGGGCATACTATAGTATGTCGTTTTTCACGATTTCGGAGGATTAAAAAAAAAGGTGAAAATCACGCAAAAGCGAAAGGCTATAGTCCATGGTGTCGGAGGGCATACTATAGTATGTCGTTTTTCACGATTTCGGAGGATTTGAAAAAAAGGTGAAAATCACGCAAAAGCGAAAGGCTATAGTCCATGGTGTCGGAGGGCATACTATAGTATGTCGTTTTTCACGATTTCGGAGGATTTAAAAAAAAAGGTGAAAATCACGCAAAAGCGAAAGGCTATAGTCCATGGTGTCGGAGGGCATACTATAGTATGTCGTTTTTCACGATTTCGGAGGATTTTAAAAAAAAAGGTGAAAATCACGCAAAAGCGAAAGGCTATAGTCCATGGTGTCGGAGGGCATACTATAGTATGTGGTTTTTCACGATTTCGGAGGATTTTAAAAAAAAGGTGAAAATCACGCAAAAGCGAAAGGCTATCGTCCATGGTGTCGGAGGGCATACTATTGTATGTCGTTTTTCACGATTTCGGAGGATTTGAAAAAAAGGTGAAAATCACGCAAAAGCGAAAGGCTATAGTCCATGGTGTCGGAGAGCATACTATAGTATGTCGTTTTTAACGATTTCGGAGGATTTAAAAAAAAAGGTGAAAATCACGCAAAAGCAAAAGGCTATAGTCCATGGTGTCGGAGGGCATACTATAGTATGTCGTTTTTCACGATTTCGGAGGATTAAAAAAAAAGGTGAAAATCACGCAAAAGCGAAAGGCTATAGTCCATGGTGTCGGAGGGCATACTATAGTATGTCGTTTTTCACGATTTCGGAGGATTTGAAAAAAAGGTGAAAATCACGCAAAAGCGAAAGGCTATAGTCCATGGTGTCGGAGGGCATACTATAGTATGTCGTTTTTCACGATTTCGGAGGATTTAAAAAAAAAAGGTGAAAATCACGCAAAAGCGAAAGGCTATAGTCCATGGTGTCGGAGGGCATACTATAGTATGTCGTTTTTCACGATTTCGGAGGATTAAAAAAAAAGGTGAAAATCACGCAAAAGCGAAAGGCTATAGTCCATGGTGTCGGAGGGCATACTATAGTATGTCGTTTTTCACGATTTCGGAGGATTTGAAAAAAAGGTGAAAATCACGCAAAAGCGAAAGGCTATAGTCCATGGTGTCGGAGGGCATACTATAGTATGTCGTTTTTCACGATTTCGGAGGATTTAAAAAAAAAGGTGAAAATCACGCAAAAGCGAAAGGCTATAGTCCATGGTGTCGGAGGGCATACTATAGTATGTCGTTTTTCACGATTTCGGAGGATTTTAAAAAAAAAGGTGAAAATCACGCAAAAGCGAAAGGCTATAGTCCATGGTGTCGGAGGGCATACTATAGTATGTGGTTTTTCACGATTTCGGAGGATTTAAAAAAAAAGGTGAAAATCACGCAAAAGCGAAAGGCTATCGTCCATGGTGTCGGAGGGCATACTATTGTATGTCGTTTTTCACGATTTCGGAGGATTTGAAAAAAAGGTGAAAATCACGCAAAAGCGAAAGGCTATAGTCCATGGTGTCGGAGAGCATACTATAGTATGTCGTTTTTAACGATTTCGGAGGATTTAAAAAAAAAGGTGAAAATCACGCAAAAGCAAAAGGCTATAGTCCATGGTGTCGGAGGGCATACTATAGTATGTCGTTTTTCACGATTTCGGAGGATTAAAAAAAAAGGTGAAAATCACGCAAAAGCGAAAGGCTATAGTCCATGGTGTCGGAGGGCATACTATAGTATGTCGTTTTTCACGATTTCGGAGGATTTGAAAAAAAGGTGAAAATCACGCAAAAGCGAAAGGCTATAGTCCATGGTGTGGGAGGGCATACTATAGTATGTCGTTTTTCACGATTTCGGAGGATTTAAAAAAAAAGGTGAAAATCACGCAAAAGCGAAAGGCTATAGTCCATGTTGTCGGAGGGCATACTATAGTATGTCGTTTTTCACGATTTCGGAGGATTTGAAAAAAAGGTGAAAATCACGCAAAAGCGAAAGGCTATAGTCCATGGTGTCGGAGGGCATACTATAGTATGTCGTTTTTCACGATTTCGGAGGATTTGAAAAAAAGGTGAAAATCACGCAAAAGCGAAAGGCTATAGTCCATGGTGTCGGAGGGCATACTATAGTATGTCGTTTTTCACGATTTCGGAGGATTAAAAAAAAAGGTGAAAATCACGCAAAAGCGAAAGGCTATAGTCCATGGTGTCGGAGGGCATACTATAGTATGTCGTTTTTCACGATTTCGGAGGATTTAAAAAAAAAAGGTGAAAATCACGCAAAAGCGAAAGGCTATAGTCCATGGTCTCGGACCGCATACTAGTATGTCGTTTTTCACGATTTTGGAGGATTTTAAAAAAAAAGGTGAAAATCACGCAAAAGCGAAAGGCTATAGTCCATGGTGTCGGAGGGCATACTATAGTATGTCGTTTTTCACGATTTCGGAGGATTTTAAAAAAAAGGTGAAAATCACGCAAAAGCAAAAGGCTATAGTCCATGGTGTCGGAGGGCATACTATAGTATGTCGTTTTTCACGATTTCGGAGGATTCAAAAAAAAGGTGAAAATCACGCAAAAGCGAAAGGCTATAGTCCATGGTGTCGGAGGGCATACTATAGTATGTCGTTTTTCACGATTTCGGAGGATTTGAAAAAAAGGTGAAAATCACGCAAAAGCGAAAGGCTATAGTCCATGGTGTGGGAGGGCATACTATAGTATGTCGTTTTTCACGATTTCGGAGGATTTAAAAAAAAAGGTGAAAATCACGCAAAAGCGAAAGGCTATAGTCCATGTTGTCGGAGGGCATACTATAGTATGTCGTTTTTCACGATTTCGGAGGATTTGAAAAAAAGGTGAAAATCACGCAAAAGCGAAAGGCTATAGTCCATGGTGTCGGAGGGCATACTATAGTATGTCGTTTTTCACGATTTCGGAGGATTTGAAAAAAAGGTGAAAATCACGCAAAAGCGAAAGGCTATAGTCCATGGTCTCGGACCGCATACTAGTATGTCGTTTTTCACGATTTTGGAGGATTTAAAAAAAAAAGGTGAAAATCACGCAAAAGCGAAAGGCTATAGTCCATGGTGTCGGAGGGCATACTATAGTATGTCGTTTTTCACGATTTCGGAGGATTTAAAAAAAAAAGGTGAAAATCACGCAAAAGCGAAAGGCTATAGTCCATGGTGTCGGAGGGCATACTATAGTATGTCGTTTTTCACGATTTCGGAGGATTTGAAAAAAAGGTGAAAATCACGCAAAAGCGAAAGGCTATAGTCCATGGTGTCGGAGGGCATACTATAGTATGTCGTTTTTCACGATTTCGGAGGATTTAAAAAAAAAAGGTGAAAAGCACGCAAAAGCGAAAGGCTATAGTCCATGGTGTCGGAGGGCATACTATAGTATGTCGTTTTTCACGATTTCGGAGGATTAAAAAAAAAGGTGAAAATCACGCAAAAGCGAAAGGCTATAGTCCATGGTGTCGGAGGGCATACTATAGTATGTCGTTTTTCACGATTTCGGAGGATTTGAAAAAAAGGTGAAAATCACGCAAAAGCGAAAGGCTATAGTCCATGGTGTCGGAGGGCATACTATAGTATGTCGTTTTTCACGATTTCGGAGGATTTAAAAAAAAAGGTGAAAATCACGCAAAAGCGAAAGGCTATCGTCCATGGTGTCGGAGGGCATACTATAGTATGTCGTTTTTCACGATTTCGGAGGATTTTAAAAAAAAAGGTGAAAATCACGCAAAAGCGAAAGGCTATCGTCCATGGTGTCGGAGGGCATACTATTGTATGTCGTTTTTCACGATTTCGGAGGATTTGAAAAAAAGGTGAAAATCACGCAAAAGCGAAAGGCTATAGTCCATGGTGTCGGAGAGCATACTATAGTATGTCGTTTTTAACGATTTCGGAGGATTTAAAAAAAAAGGTGAAAATCACGCAAAAGCAAAAGGCTATAGTCCATGGTGTCGGAGGGCATACTATAGTATGTCGTTTTTCACGATTTCGGAGGATTAAAAAAAAAGGTGAAAATCACGCAAAAGCGAAAGGCTATAGTCCATGGTGTCGGAGGGCATACTATAGTATGTCGTTTTTCACGATTTCGGAGGATTTGAAAAAAAGGTGAAAATCACGCAAAAGCGAAAGGCTATAGTCCATGGTGTCGGAGGGCATACTATAGTATGTCGTTTTTCACGATTTCGGAGGATTTAAAAAAAAAAGGTGAAAATCACGCAAAAGCGAAAGGCTATAGTCCATGGTGTCGGAGGGCATACTATAGTATGTCGTTTTTCACGATTTCGGAGGATTAAAAAAAAAGGTGAAAATCACGCAAAAGCGAAAGGCTATAGTCCATGGTGTCGGAGGGCATACTATAGTATGTCGTTTTTCACGATTTCGGAGGATTTGAAAAAAAGGTGAAAATCACGCAAAAGCGAAAGGCTATAGTCCATGGTGTCGGAGGGCATACTATAGTATGTCGTTTTTCACGATTTCGGAGGATTTAAAAAAAAAGGTGAAAATCACGCAAAAGCGAAAGGCTATAGTCCATGGTGTCGGAGGGCATACTATAGTATGTCGTTTTTCACGATTTCGGAGGATTTTAAAAAAAAAGGTGAAAATCACGCAAAAGCGAAAGGCTATAGTCCATGGTGTCGGAGGGCATACTATAGTATGTGGTTTTTCACGATTTCGGAGGATTTAAAAAAAAAAGGTGAAAATCACGCAAAAGCGAAAGGCTATCGTCCATGGTGTCGGAGGGCATACTATTGTATGTCGTTTTTCACGATTTCGGAGGATTTGAAAAAAAGGTGAAAATCACGCAAAAGCGAAAGGCTATAGTCCATGGTGTCGGAGAGCATACTATAGTATGTCGTTTTTAACGATTTCGGAGGATTTAAAAAAAAAGGTGAAAATCACGCAAAAGCAAAAGGCTATAGTCCATGGTGTCGGAGGGCATACTATAGTATGTCGTTTTTCACGATTTCGGAGGATTAAAAAAAAAGGTGAAAATCACGCAAAAGCGAAAGGCTATAGTCCATGGTGTCGGAGGGCATACTATAGTATGTCGTTTTTCACGATTTCGGAGGATTTGAAAAAAAGGTGAAAATCACGCAAAAGCGAAAGGCTATAGTCCATGGTGTGGGAGGGCATACTATAGTATGTCGTTTTTCACGATTTCGGAGGATTTAAAAAAAAAGGTGAAAATCACGCAAAAGCGAAAGGCTATAGTCCATGTTGTCGGAGGGCATACTATAGTATGTCGTTTTTCACGATTTCGGAGGATTTGAAAAAAAGGTGAAAATCACGCAAAAGCGAAAGGCTATAGTCCATGGTGTCGGAGGGCATACTATAGTATGTCGTTTTTCACGATTTCGGAGGATTTGAAAAAAAGGTGAAAATCACGCAAAAGCGAAAGGCTATAGTCCATGGTGTCGGAGGGCATACTATAGTATGTCGTTTTTCACGATTTCGGAGGATTAAAAAAAAAGGTGAAAATCACGCAAAAGCGAAAGGCTATAGTCCATGGTGTCGGAGGGCATACTATAGTATGTCGTTTTTCACGATTTCGGAGGATTTAAAAAAAAAAGGTGAAAATCACGCAAAAGCGAAAGGCTATAGTCCATGGTCTCGGACCGCATACTAGTATGTCGTTTTTCACGATTTTGGAGGATTTTAAAAAAAAAGGTGAAAATCACGCAAAAGCGAAAGGCTATAGTCCATGGTGTCGGAGGGCATACTATAGTATGTCGTTTTTCACGATTTCGGAGGATTTTAAAAAAAAGGTGAAAATCACGCAAAAGCAAAAGGCTATAGTCCATGGTGTCGGAGGGCATACTATAGTATGTCGTTTTTCACGATTTCGGAGGATTAAAAAAAAAGGTGAAAATCACGCAAAAGCGAAAGGCTATAGTCCATGGTGTCGGAGGGCATACTATAGTATGTCGTTTTTCACGATTTCGGAGGATTTGAAAAAAAGGTGAAAATCACGCAAAAGCGAAAGGCTATAGTCCATGGTGTGGGAGGGCATACTATAGTATGTCGTTTTTCACGATTTCGGAGGATTTTAAAAAAAAAGGTGAAAATCACGCAAAAGCGAAAGGCTATAGTCCATGTTGTCGGAGGGCATACTATAGTATGTCGTTTTTCACGATTTCGGAGGATTTGAAAAAAAGGTGAAAATCACGCAAAAGCGAAAGGCTATAGTCCATGGTGTCGGAGGGCATACTATAGTATGTCGTTTTTCACGATTTCGGAGGATTTGAAAAAAAGGTGAAAATCACGCAAAAGCGAAAGGCTATAGTCCATGGTCTCGGACCGCATACTAGTATGTCGTTTTTCACGATTTTGGAGGATTTTAAAAAAAAAGGTGAAAATCACGCAAAAGCGAAAGGCTATAGTCCATGGTGTCGGAGGGCATACTATAGTATGTCGTTTTTCACGATTTCGGAGGATTTAAAAAAAAAAGGTGAAAATCACGCAAAAGCGAAAGGCTATAGTCCATGGTGTCGGAGGGCATACTATAGTATGTGGTTTTTCACGATTTTGGAGGATTTAAAAAAAAAGGTGAAAATCACGCAAAAGCGAAAGGCTATAGTCCATGGTGTCGGAGGGCATACTATAGTATGTCGTTTTTCACGATTTCGGAGGATTTGAAAAAAAGGTGAAAATCACGCAAAAGCGAAAGGCTATAGTCCATGGTGTCGGAGAGCATACTATAGTATGTCGTTTTTAACGATTTCGGAGGATTTAAAAAAAAAGGTGAAAATCACGCGAAAGCAAAAGGCTATAGTCCATGGTGTCGGAGGGCATACTATAGTATGTCGTTTTTCCACGATTTCGGAGGATTAAAAAAAAAGGTGAAAATCACGCAAAAGCGAAAGGCTATAGTCCATGGTGTCTGAGGGCATACTATAGTATGTCGTTTTTCACGATTTCGGAGGATTTGAAAAAAAGGTGAAAATCACGCAAAAGCGAAAGGCTATAGTCCATGGTGTCGGAGGGCATACTATAGTATGTCGTTTTTCACGATTTCGGAGGATTTAAAAAAAAAGGTGAAAATCACGCAAAAGCGAAAGGCTATAGTCCATGGTCTCGGACCGCATACTAGTATGTCGTTTTTCACGATTTCGGAGGATTTTAAAAAAAAAGGTGAAAATCACGCAAAAGCGAAAGGCGTGTCGGAGGGCATACTATAGTATGTCGTTTTTCACGATTTCGGAGGATTAAAAAAAAAGGTGAAAATCACGCAAAAGCGAAAGGCTATAGTCCATGGTGTCGGAGGGCATACTATAGTATGTCGTTTTTCACGATTTCGGAGGATTTGAAAAAAAGGTGAAAATCACGCAAAAGCGAAAGGCTATAGTCCATGGTGTCGGAGGGCATACTATAGTATGTCGTTTTTCACGATTTCGGAGGATTAAAAAAAAAGGTGAAAATCACGCAAAAGCGAAAGGCTATAGTCCATGGTGTCGGAGGGCATACTATAGTATGTCGTTTTTCACGATTTCGGAGGATTTGAAAAAAAGGTGAAAATCACGCAAAAGCGAAAGGCTATAGTCCATGGTGTCGGAGGGCATACTATAGTATGTCGTTTTTCACGATTTCGGAGGATTTGAAAAAAAGGTGAAAATCACGCAAAAGCGAAAGGCTATAGTCCATGGTGTCGGAGGGCATACTATAGTATGTCGTTTTTCACGATTTCGGAGGATTTAAAAAAAAAGGTGAAAATCACGCAAAAGCGAAAGGCTATAGTCCATGGTGTCGGAGGGCATACTATAGTATGTCGTTTTTCACGATTTCGGAGGATTTAAAAAAAAAAGGTGAAAATCACGCAAAAGCGAAAGGCTATAGTCCATGGTGTCGGAGGGCATACTATAGTATGTGGTTTTTCACGATTTCGGAGGATTTAAAAAAAAAGGTGAAAATCACGCAAAAGCGAAAGGCTATCGTCCATGGTGTCGGAGGGCATACTATTGTATGTCGTTTTTCACGATTTCGGAGGATTTGAAAAAAAGGTGAAAATCACGCAAAAGCGAAAGGCTATAGTCCATGGTGTCGGAGAGCATACTATAGTATGTCGTTTTTAACGATTTCGGAGGATTTAAAAAAAAAGGTGAAAATCACGCAAAAGCAAAAGGCTATAGTCCATGGTGTCGGAGGGCATACTATAGTATGTCGTTTTTCACGATTTCGGAGGATTAAAAAAAAAGGTGAAAATCACGCAAAAGCGAAAGGCTATAGTCCATGGTGTCGGAGGGCATACTATAGTATGTCGTTTTTCACGATTTCGGAGGATTTGAAAAAAAGGTGAAAATCACGCAAAAGCGAAAGGCTATAGTCCATGGTGTGGGAGGGCATACTATAGTATGTCGTTTTTCACGATTTCGGAGGATTTAAAAAAAAAGGTGAAAATCACGCAAAAGCGAAAGGCTATAGTCCATGTTGTCGGAGGGCATACTATAGTATGTCGTTTTTCACGATTTCGGAGGATTTGAAAAAAAGGTGAAAATCACGCAAAAGCGAAAGGCTATAGTCCATGGTGTCGGAGGGCATACTATAGTATGTCGTTTTTCACGATTTCGGAGGATTTGAAAAAAAGGTGAAAATCACGCAAAAGCGAAAGGCTATAGTCCATGGTGTCGGAGGGCATACTATAGTATGTCGTTTTTCACGATTTCGGAGGATTAAAAAAAAAGGTGAAAATCACGCAAAAGCGAAAGGCTATAGTCCATGGTGTCGGAGGGCATACTATAGTATGTCGTTTTTCACGATTTCGGAGGATTTAAAAAAAAAAGGTGAAAATCACGCAAAAGCGAAAGGCTATAGTCCATGGTCTCGGACCGCATACTAGTATGTCGTTTTTCACGATTTTGGAGGATTTTAAAAAAAAAGGTGAAAATCACGCAAAAGCGAAAGGCTATAGTCCATGGTGTCGGAGGGCATACTATAGTATGTCGTTTTTCACGATTTCGGAGGATTTTAAAAAAAAGGTGAAAATCACGCAAAAGCAAAAGGCTATAGTCCATGGTGTCGGAGGGCATACTATAGTATGTCGTTTTTCACGATTTCGGAGGATTCAAAAAAAAGGTGAAAATCACGCAAAAGCGAAAGGCTATAGTCCATGGTGTCGGAGGGCATACTATAGTATGTCGTTTTTCACGATTTCGGAGGATTTGAAAAAAAGGTGAAAATCACGCAAAAGCGAAAGGCTATAGTCCATGGTGTGGGAGGGCATACTATAGTATGTCGTTTTTCACGATTTCGGAGGATTTAAAAAAAAAGGTGAAAATCACGCAAAAGCGAAAGGCTATAGTCCATGTTGTCGGAGGGCATACTATAGTATGTCGTTTTTCACGATTTCGGAGGATTTGAAAAAAAGGTGAAAATCACGCAAAAGCGAAAGGCTATAGTCCATGGTGTCGGAGGGCATACTATAGTATGTCGTTTTTCACGATTTCGGAGGATTTGAAAAAAAGGTGAAAATCACGCAAAAGCGAAAGGCTATAGTCCATGGTCTCGGACCGCATACTAGTATGTCGTTTTTCACGATTTTGGAGGATTTAAAAAAAAAAGGTGAAAATCACGCAAAAGCGAAAGGCTATAGTCCATGGTGTCGGAGGGCATACTATAGTATGTCGTTTTTCACGATTTCGGAGGATTTAAAAAAAAAAGGTGAAAATCACGCAAAAGCGAAAGGCTATAGTCCATGGTGTCGGAGGGCATACTATAGTATGTCGTTTTTCACGATTTCGGAGGATTTGAAAAAAAGGTGAAAATCACGCAAAAGCGAAAGGCTATAGTCCATGGTGTCGGAGGGCATACTATAGTATGTCGTTTTTCACGATTTCGGAGGATTTAAAAAAAAAAGGTGAAAATCACGCAAAAGCGAAAGGCTATAGTCCATGGTGTCGGAGGGCATACTATAGTATGTCGTTTTTCACGATTTCGGAGGATTAAAAAAAAAGGTGAAAATCACGCAAAAGCGAAAGGCTATAGTCCATGGTGTCGGAGGGCATACTATAGTATGTCGTTTTTCACGATTTCGGAGGATTTGAAAAAAAGGTGAAAATCACGCAAAAGCGAAAGGCTATAGTCCATGGTGTCGGAGGGCATACTATAGTATGTCGTTTTTCACGATTTCGGAGGATTTAAAAAAAAAGGTGAAAATCACGCAAAAGCGAAAGGCTATCGTCCATGGTGTCGGAGGGCATACTATAGTATGTCGTTTTTCACGATTTCGGAGGATTTTAAAAAAAAAGGTGAAAATCACGCAAAAGCGAAAGGCTATCGTCCATGGTGTCGGAGGGCATACTATTGTATGTCGTTTTTCACGATTTCGGAGGATTTGAAAAAAAGGTGAAAATCACGCAAAAGCGAAAGGCTATAGTCCATGGTGTCGGAGAGCATACTATAGTATGTCGTTTTTAACGATTTCGGAGGATTTAAAAAAAAAGGTGAAAATCACGCAAAAGCAAAAGGCTATAGTCCATGGTGTCGGAGGGCATACTATAGTATGTCGTTTTTCACGATTTCGGAGGATTAAAAAAAAAGGTGAAAATCACGCAAAAGCGAAAGGCTATAGTCCATGGTGTCGGAGGGCATACTATAGTATGTCGTTTTTCACGATTTCGGAGGATTTGAAAAAAAGGTGAAAATCACGCAAAAGCGAAAGGCTATAGTCCATGGTGTCGGAGGGCATACTATAGTATGTCGTTTTTCACGATTTCGGAGGATTTAAAAAAAAAAGGTGAAAATCACGCAAAAGCGAAAGGCTATAGTCCATGGTGTCGGAGGGCATACTATAGTATGTCGTTTTTCACGATTTCGGAGGATTAAAAAAAAAGGTGAAAATCACGCAAAAGCGAAAGGCTATAGTCCATGGTGTCGGAGGGCATACTATAGTATGTCGTTTTTCACGATTTCGGAGGATTTGAAAAAAAGGTGAAAATCACGCAAAAGCGAAAGGCTATAGTCCATGGTGTCGGAGGGCATACTATAGTATGTCGTTTTTCACGATTTCGGAGGATTTAAAAAAAAAGGTGAAAATCACGCAAAAGCGAAAGGCTATAGTCCATGGTGTCGGAGGGCATACTATAGTATGTCGTTTTTCACGATTTCGGAGGATTTTAAAAAAAAAGGTGAAAATCACGCAAAAGCGAAAGGCTATAGTCCATGGTGTCGGAGGGCATACTATAGTATGTGGTTTTTCACGATTTCGGAGGATTTAAAAAAAAAAGGTGAAAATCACGCAAAAGCGAAAGGCTATCGTCCATGGTGTCGGAGGGCATACTATTGTATGTCGTTTTTCACGATTTCGGAGGATTTGAAAAAAAGGTGAAAATCACGCAAAAGCGAAAGGCTATAGTCCATGGTGTCGGAGAGCATACTATAGTATGTCGTTTTTAACGATTTCGGAGGATTTAAAAAAAAAGGTGAAAATCACGCAAAAGCAAAAGGCTATAGTCCATGGTGTCGGAGGGCATACTATAGTATGTCGTTTTTCACGATTTCGGAGGATTAAAAAAAAAGGTGAAAATCACGCAAAAGCGAAAGGCTATAGTCCATGGTGTCGGAGGGCATACTATAGTATGTCGTTTTTCACGATTTCGGAGGATTTGAAAAAAAGGTGAAAATCACGCAAAAGCGAAAGGCTATAGTCCATGGTGTGGGAGGGCATACTATAGTATGTCGTTTTTCACGATTTCGGAGGATTTAAAAAAAAAGGTGAAAATCACGCAAAAGCGAAAGGCTATAGTCCATGTTGTCGGAGGGCATACTATAGTATGTCGTTTTTCACGATTTCGGAGGATTTGAAAAAAAGGTGAAAATCACGCAAAAGCGAAAGGCTATAGTCCATGGTGTCGGAGGGCATACTATAGTATGTCGTTTTTCACGATTTCGGAGGATTTGAAAAAAAGGTGAAAATCACGCAAAAGCGAAAGGCTATAGTCCATGGTGTCGGAGGGCATACTATAGTATGTCGTTTTTCACGATTTCGGAGGATTAAAAAAAAAGGTGAAAATCACGCAAAAGCGAAAGGCTATAGTCCATGGTGTCGGAGGGCATACTATAGTATGTCGTTTTTCACGATTTCGGAGGATTTAAAAAAAAAAGGTGAAAATCACGCAAAAGCGAAAGGCTATAGTCCATGGTCTCGGACCGCATACTAGTATGTCGTTTTTCACGATTTTGGAGGATTTTTAAAAAAAAAGGTGAAAATCACGCAAAAGCGAAAGGCTATAGTCCATGGTGTCGGAGGGCATACTATAGTATGTCGTTTTTCACGATTTCGGAGGATTTTAAAAAAAAGGTGAAAATCACGCAAAAGCAAAAGGCTATAGTCCATGGTGTCGGAGGGCATACTATAGTATGTCGTTTTTCACGATTTCGGAGGATTAAAAAAAAAGGTGAAAATCACGCAAAAGCGAAAGGCTATAGTCCATGGTGTCGGAGGGCATACTATAGTATGTCGTTTTTCACGATTTCGGAGGATTTGAAAAAAAGGTGAAAATCACGCAAAAGCGAAAGGCTATAGTCCATGGTGTGGGAGGGCATACTATAGTATGTCGTTTTTCACGATTTCGGAGGATTTTAAAAAAAAAGGTGAAAATCACGCAAAAGCGAAAGGCTATAGTCCATGTTGTCGGAGGGCATACTATAGTATGTCGTTTTTCACGATTTCGGAGGATTTGAAAAAAAGGTGAAAATCACGCAAAAGCGAAAGGCTATAGTCCATGGTGTCGGAGGGCATACTATAGTATGTCGTTTTTCACGATTTCGGAGGATTTGAAAAAAAGGTGAAAATCACGCAAAAGCGAAAGGCTATAGTCCATGGTCTCGGACCGCATACTAGTATGTCGTTTTTCACGATTTTGGAGGATTTTAAAAAAAAAGGTGAAAATCACGCAAAAGCGAAAGGCTATAGTCCATGGTGTCGGAGGGCATACTATAGTATGTCGTTTTTCACGATTTCGGAGGATTTAAAAAAAAAAGGTGAAAATCACGCAAAAGCGAAAGGCTATAGTCCATGGTGTCGGAGGGCATACTATAGTATGTGGTTTTTCACGATTTTGGAGGATTTAAAAAAAAAGTGAAAATCACGCAAAAGCGAAAGGCTATAGTCCATGGTGTCGGAGGGCATACTATAGTATGTCGTTTTTCACGATTTCGGAGGATTTGAAAAAAAGGTGAAAATCACGCAAAAGCGAAAGGCTATAGTCCATGGTGTCGGAGAGCATACTATAGTATGTCGTTTTTAACGATTTCGGAGGATTTAAAAAAAAAGGTGAAAATCACGCGAAAGCGAAAGGCGTGTCGGAGGGCATACTATAGTATGTCGTTTTTCACGATTTCGGAGGATTAAAAAAAAAGGTGAAAATCACGCAAAAGCGAAAGGCTATAGTCCATGGTGTCGGAGGGCATACTATAGTATGTCGTTTTTCACGATTTCGGAGGATTTGAAAAAAAGGTGAAAATCACGCAAAAGCGAAAGGCTATAGTCCATGGTGTCGGAGGGCATACTATAGTATGTCGTTTTTCACGATTTCGGAGGATTTAAAAAAAAAGGTGAAAATCACGCAAAAGCGAAAGGCTATAGTCCATGGTGTCGGAGGGCATACTATAGTATGTCGTTTTTCACGATTTCGGAGGATTTGAAAAAAAGGTGAAAATCACGCAAAAGCGAAAGGCTATAGTCCATGGTGTCGGAGGGCATACTATAGTATGTCGTTTTTCACGATTTCGGAGGATTTGAAAAAAAGGTGAAAATCACACAAAAGCGAAAGGCTATAGTCCATGGTGTCGGAGGGCATACTATAGTATGTCGTTTTTCACGATTTCGGAGGATTAAAAAAAAAGGTGAAAATCACGCAAAAGGGAAAGGCTATAGTCCATGGTGTCGGAGGGCATACTATAGTATGTCGTTTTTCACGATTTCGGAGGATTTGAAAAAAAGGTGAAAATCACGCAAAAGCGAAAGGCTATAGTCCATGGTGTCGGAGAGCATACTATAGTATGTCGTTTTTAACGATTTCGGAGGATTTTAAAAAAAAGGTGAAAATCACGCAAAAGCAAAAGGCTATAGTCCATGGTGTCAGGGGGCATACTATATAGTATGTCGTTTTTCACGATTTCGGAGGATTAAAAAAAAAGGTGAAAATCACGCAAAAGCGAAAGGCTATAGTCCATGGTGTCGGAGGGCATACTATAGTATGTCGTTTTTCACGATTTCGGAGGATTTGAAAAAAAGGTGAAAATCACGCAAAAGCGAAAGGCTATAGTCCATGGTGTCGGAGGGCATACTATAGTATGTCGTTTTTAACGATTTCGGAGGATTTAAAAAAAAAAGGTGAAAATCACGCAAAAGCGAAAGGCTATAGTCCATGGTCTCGGACCGCATACTAGTATGTCGTTTTTCACGATTTCGGAGGATTTTAAAAAAAAAGGTGAAAATCACGCAAAAGCGAAAGGCTATAGTCCATGGTGTCGGAGGGCATACTATAGTATGTCGTTTTTCACGATTTCGGAGGATTAAAAAAAAAGGTGAAAATCACGCAAAAGCGAAAGGCTATAGTCCATGGTGTCGGAGGGCATACTATAGTATGTCGTTTTTCACGATTTCGGAGGATTTAAAAAAAAGGTGAAAATCACGCAAAAGCGAAAGGCTATAGTCCATGGTGTCGGAGGGCATACTATAGTATGTGGTTTTTCACGATTTCGGAGGATTTAAAAAAAAAGGTGAAAATCACGCAAAAGCGAAAGGCTATAGTCCATGGTGTCGGAGGGCATACTATAGTATGTCGTTTTTCACGATTTCGGAGGATTTGAAAAAAAGGTGAAAATCACGCAAAAGCGAAAGGCTATAGTCCATGGTGTCGGAGGGCATACTATAGTATGTCGTTTTTCACGATTTCGGAGGATTTGAAAAAAAGGTGAAAATCACGCAAAAGCGAAAGGCTATAGTCCATGGTGTCGGAGGGCATACTATAGTATGTCGTTTTTCACGATTTCGGAGGATTTAAAAAAAAAAGGTGAAAATCACGCAAAAGCGAAAGGCTATAGTCCATGGTGTCGGAGGGCATACTATAGTATGTCGTTTTTCACGATTTCGGAGGATTAAAAAAAAAGGTGAAAATCACGCAAAAGCGAAAGGCTATAGTCCATGGTGTCGGAGGGCATACTATAGTATGTCGTTTTTCACGATTTCGGAGGATTTGAAAAAAAGGTGAAAATCACGCAAAAGCGAAAGGCTATAGTCCATGGTGTCGGAGGGCATACTATAGTATGTCGTTTTTCACGATTTCGGAGGATTTAAAAAAAAAGGTGAAAATCACGCAAAAGCGAAAGGCTATAGTCCATGGTGTCGGAGGGCATACTATAGTATGTCGTTTTTCACGATTTCGGAGGATTTAAAAAAAAAAAGGTGAAAATCACGCAAAAGCGAAAGGCTATAGTCCATGGTGTCGGAGGGCATACTATAGTATGTGGTTTTTCACGATTTCGGAGGATTTAAAAAAAAAGGTGAAAATCACGCAAAAGCGAAAGGCTATCGTCCATGGTGTCGGAGGGCATACTATTGTATGTCGTTTTTCACGATTTCGGAGGATTTGAAAAAAAGGTGAAAATCACGCAAAAGCGAAAGGCTATAGTCCATGGTGTCGGAGAGCATACTATAGTATGTCGTTTTTAACGATTTCGGAGGATTTAAAAAAAAATGTGAAAATCACGCAAAAGCAAAAGGCTATAGTCCATGGTGTCGGAGGGCATACTATAGTATGTCGTTTTTCACGATTTCGGAGGATTAAAAAAAAAGGTGAAAATCACGCAAAAGCGAAAGGCTATAGTCCATGGTGTCGGAGGGCATACTATAGTATGTCGTTTTTCACGATTTCGGAGGATTTGAAAAAAAGGTGAAAATCACGCAAAAGCGAAAGGCTATAGTCCATGGTGTGGGAGGGCATACTATAGTATGTCGTTTTTCACGATTTCGGAGGATTTAAAAAAAAAGGTGAAAATCACGCAAAAGCGAAAGGCTATAGTCCATGTTGTCGGAGGGCATACTATAGTATGTCGTTTTTCACGATTTCGGAGGATTTGAAAAAAAGGTGAAAATCACGCAAAAGCGAAAGGCTATAGTCCATGGTGTCGGAGGGCATACTATAGTATGTCGTTTTTCACGATTTCGGAGGATTTGAAAAAAAGGTGAAAATCACGCAAAAGCGAAAGGCTATAGTCCATGGTGTCGGAGGGCATACTATAGTATGTCGTTTTTCACGATTTCGGAGGATTAAAAAAAAAGGTGAAAATCACGCAAAAGCGAAAGGCTATAGTCCATGGTGTCGGAGGGCATACTATAGTATGTCGTTTTTCACGATTTCGGAGGATTTAAAAAAAAAAGGTGAAAATCACGCAAAAGCGAAAGGCTATAGTCCATGGTCTCGGACCGCATACTAGTATGTCGTTTTTCACGATTTTGGAGGATTTTTTAAAAAAAGGTGAAAATCACGCAAAAGCGAAAGGCTATAGTCCATGGTGTCGGAGGGCATACTATAGTATGTCGTTTTTCACGATTTCGGAGGATTTAAAAAAAAAGGTGAAAATCACGCAAAAGCAAAAGGCTATAGTCCATGGTGTCGGAGGGCATACTATAGTATGTCGTTTTTCACGATTTCGGAGGATTAAAAAAAAAGGTGAAAATCACGCAAAAGCGAAAGGCTATAGTCCATGGTGTCGGAGGGCATACTATAGTATGTCGTTTTTCACGATTTCGGAGGATTTGAAAAAAAGGTGAAAATCACGCAAAAGCGAAAGGCTATAGTCCATGGTGTGGGAGGGCATACTATAGTATGTCGTTTTTCACGATTTCGGAGGATTTAAAAAAAAAGGTGAAAATCACGCAAAAGCGAAAGGCTATAGTCCATGTTGTCGGAGGGCATACTATAGTATGTCGTTTTTCACGATTTCGGAGGATTTGAAAAAAAGGTGAAAATCACGCAAAAGCGAAAGGCTATAGTCCATGGTGTCGGAGGGCATACTATAGTATGTCGTTTTTCACGATTTCGGAGGATTTGAAAAAAAGGTGAAAATCACGCAAAAGCGAAAGGCTATAGTCCATGGTCTCGGACCGCATACTAGTATGTCGTTTTTCACGATTTTGGAGGATTTAAAAAAAAAAGGTGAAAATCACGCAAAAGCGAAAGGCTATAGTCCATGGTGTCGGAGGGCATACTATAGTATGTCGTTTTTCACGATTTCGGAGGATTTAAAAAAAAAAGGTGAAAATCACGCAAAAGCGAAAGGCTATAGTCCATGGTGTCGGAGGGCATACTATAGTATGTGGTTTTTCACGATTTTGGAGGATTTTAAAAAAAAGGTGAAAATCACGCAAAAGCGAAAGGCTATAGTCCATGGTGTCGGAGGGCATACTATAGTATGTCGTTTTTCACGATTTCGGAGGATTTGAAAAAAAGGTGAAAATCACGCAAAAGCGAAAGGCTATAGTCCATGGTGTCGGAGGGCATACTATAGTATGTCGTTTTTCACGATTTCGGAGGATTTGAAAAAAAGGTGAAAATCACACAAAAGCGAAAGGCTATAGTCCATGGTGTCGGAGGGCATACTATAGTATGTCGTTTTTCACGATTTCGGAGGATTAAAAAAAAAGGTGAAAATCACGCAAAAGGGAAAGGCTATAGTCCATGGTGTCGGAGGGCATACTATAGTATGTCGTTTTTCACGATTTCGGAGGATTTGAAAAAAAGGTGAAAATCACGCAAAAGCGAAAGGCTATAGTCCATGGTGTCGGAGAGCATACTATAGTATGTCGTTTTTAACGATTTCGGAGGATTTAAAAAAAAAGGTGAAAATCACGCAAAAGCAAAAGGCTATAGTCCATGGTGTCAGGGGGCATACTATATAGTATGTCGTTTTTCACGATTTCGGAGGATTTAAAAAAAAGGTGAAAATCACGCAAAAGCGAAAGGCTATAGTCCATGGTGTCGGAGGGCATACTATAGTATGTCGTTTTTCACGATTTCGGAGGATTTGAAAAAAAGGTGAAAATCACGCAAAAGCGAAAGGCTATAGTCCATGGTGTCGGAGGGCATACTATAGTATGTCGTTTTTAACGATTTCGGAGGATTTTAAAAAAAAGGTGAAAATCACGCAAAAGCGAAAGGCTATAGTCCATGGTCTCGGACCGCATACTAGTATGTCGTTTTTCACGATTTCGGAGGATTTAAAAAAAAAAAGGTGAAAATCACGCAAAAGCGAAAGGCTATAGTCCATGGTGTCGGAGGGCATACTATAGTATGTCGTTTTTCACGATTTCGGAGGATTGAAAAAAAAGGTGAAAATCACGCAAAAGCGAAAGGCTATAGTCCATGGTGTCGGAGGGCATACTATAGTATGTCGTTTTTCACGATTTCGGAGGATTTGAAAAAAAGGTGAAAATCACGCAAAAGCGAAAGGCTATAGTCCATGGTGTCGGAGGGCATACTATAGTATGTCGTTTTTCACGATTTCGGAGGATTTTAAAAAAAAGGTGAAAATCACGCAAAAGCGAAAGGCTATAGTCCATGGTGTCGGAGGGCATACTATAGTATGTCGTTTTTCACGATTTCGGAGGATTTTTAAAAAAAAGGTGAAAATCACGCAAAAGCGAAAGGCTATAGTCCATGGTGTCGGAGGGCATACTATAGTATGTGGTTTTTCACGATTTCGGAGGATTTAAAAAAAAAGGTGAAAATCACGCAAAAGCGAAAGGCTATCGTCCATGGTGTCGGAGGGCATACTATTGTATGTCGTTTTTCACGATTTCGGAGGATTTGAAAAAAAGGTGAAAATCACGCAAAAGCGAAAGGCTATAGTCCATGGTGTCGGAGAGCATACTATAGTATGTCGTTTTTAACGATTTCGGAGGATTTAAAAAAAAAGGTGAAAATCACGCAAAAGCGAAAGGCTATAGTCCATGTTGTCGGAGGGCATACTATAGTATGTCGTTTTTCACGATTTCGGAGGATTTGAAAAAAAGGTGAAAATCACGCAAAAGCGAAAGGCTATAGTCCATGGTGTCGGAGGGCATACTATAGTATGTGGTTTTTCACGATTTCGGAGGATTAAAAAAAAAGGTGAAAATCACGCAAAAGCGAAAGGCTATAGTCCATGGTGTCGGAGGGCATACTATAGTATGTCGTTTTTCACGATTTCGGAGGATTTGAAAAAAAGGTGAAAATCACGCAAAAGCGAAAGGCTATAGTCCATGGTGTCGGAGGGCATACTATAGTATGTCGTTTTTCACGATTTCGGAGGATTTGAAAAAAAGGTGAAAATCACGCAAAAGCGAAAGGCTATAGTCCATGGTGTCGGAGGGCATACTATAGTATGTCGTTTTTCACGATTTCGGAGGATTTGAAAAAAAGGTGAAAATCACGCAAAAGCGAAAGGCTATAGTCCATGGTGTCGGAGGGCATACTATAGTATGTCGTTTTTCACGATTTCGGAGGATTTGAAAAAAAAGGTGAAAATCACGCAAAAGCGAAAGGCTATAGTCCATGGTGTCGGAGGGCATACTATAGTATGTCGTTTTTAACGATTTCGGAGGATTTAAAAAAAAGGTGAAAATCACGCGAAAGCAAAAGGCTATAGTCCATGGTGTCGGAGGGCATACTATAGTATGTGGTTTTTCACGATTTCGGAGGATTTAAAAAAAAAGGTGAAAATCACGCAAAAGCGAAAGGCTATAGTCCATGGTGTCGGAGGGCATACTATAGTATGTCGTTTTTCACGATTTCGGAGGATTTGAAAAAAAGGTGAAAATCACGCAAAAGCGAAAGGCTATAGTCCATGGTGTCGGAGGGCATACTATAGTATGTCGTTTTTCACGATTTCGGAGGATTTGAAAAAAAGGTGAAAATCACGCAAAAGCGAAAGGCTATAGTCCATGGTGTCGGAGGGCATACTATAGTATGTCGTTTTTCACGATTTCGGAGGATTTAAAAAAAAAAGGTGAAAATCACGCAAAAGCGAAAGGCTATAGTCCATGGTGTCGGAGGGCATACTATAGTATGTCGTTTTTCACGATTTCGGAGGATTAAAAAAAAAGGTGAAAATCACGCAAAAGCGAAAGGCTATAGTCCATGGTGTCGGAGGGCATACTATAGTATGTCGTTTTTCACGATTTCGGAGGATTTGAAAAAAAGGTGAAAATCACGCAAAAGCGAAAGGCTATAGTCCATGGTGTCGGAGGGCATACTATAGTATGTCGTTTTTCACGATTTCGGAGGATTTAAAAAAAAAGGTGAAAATCACGCAAAAGCGAAAGGCTATAGTCCATGGTGTCGGAGGGCATACTATAGTATGTCGTTTTTCACGATTTCGGAGGATTTAAAAAAAAAAAGGTGAAAATCACGCAAAAGCGAAAGGCTATAGTCCATGGTGTCGGAGGGCATACTATAGTATGTGGTTTTTCACGATTTCGGAGGATTTAAAAAAAAAGGTGAAAATCACGCAAAAGCGAAAGGCTATCGTCCATGGTGTCGGAGGGCATACTATTGTATGTCGTTTTTCACGATTTCGGAGGATTTGAAAAAAAGGTGAAAATCACGCAAAAGCGAAAGGCTATAGTCCATGGTGTCGGAGAGCATACTATAGTATGTCGTTTTTAACGATTTCGGAGGATTTAAAAAAAAATGTGAAAATCACGCAAAAGCAAAAGGCTATAGTCCATGGTGTCGGAGGGCATACTATAGTATGTCGTTTTTCACGATTTCGGAGGATTAAAAAAAAAGGTGAAAATCACGCAAAAGCGAAAGGCTATAGTCCATGGTGTCGGAGGGCATACTATAGTATGTCGTTTTTCACGATTTCGGAGGATTTGAAAAAAAGGTGAAAATCACGCAAAAGCGAAAGGCTATAGTCCATGGTGTGGGAGGGCATACTATAGTATGTCGTTTTTCACGATTTCGGAGGATTTAAAAAAAAAGGTGAAAATCACGCAAAAGCGAAAGGCTATAGTCCATGTTGTCGGAGGGCATACTATAGTATGTCGTTTTTCACGATTTCGGAGGATTTGAAAAAAAGGTGAAAATCACGCAAAAGCGAAAGGCTATAGTCCATGGTGTCGGAGGGCATACTATAGTATGTCGTTTTTCACGATTTCGGAGGATTTGAAAAAAAGGTGAAAATCACGCAAAAGCGAAAGGCTATAGTCCATGGTGTCGGAGGGCATACTATAGTATGTCGTTTTTCACGATTTCGGAGGATTAAAAAAAAAGGTGAAAATCACGCAAAAGCGAAAGGCTATAGTCCATGGTGTCGGAGGGCATACTATAGTATGTCGTTTTTCACGATTTCGGAGGATTTAAAAAAAAAAGGTGAAAATCACGCAAAAGCGAAAGGCTATAGTCCATGGTCTCGGACCGCATACTAGTATGTCGTTTTTCACGATTTTGGAGGATTTTTAAAAAAAAGGTGAAAATCACGCAAAAGCGAAAGGCTATAGTCCATGGTGTCGGAGGGCATACTATAGTATGTCGTTTTTCACGATTTCGGAGGATTTAAAAAAAAAGGTGAAAATCACGCAAAAGCAAAAGGCTATAGTCCATGGTGTCGGAGGGCATACTATAGTATGTCGTTTTTCACGATTTCGGAGGATTAAAAAAAAAGGTGAAAATCACGCAAAAGCGAAAGGCTATAGTCCATGGTGTCGGAGGGCATACTATAGTATGTCGTTTTTCACGATTTCGGAGGATTTGAAAAAAAGGTGAAAATCACGCAAAAGCGAAAGGCTATAGTCCATGGTGTGGGAGGGCATACTATAGTATGTCGTTTTTCACGATTTCGGAGGATTTAAAAAAAAAGGTGAAAATCACGCAAAAGCGAAAGGCTATAGTCCATGTTGTCGGAGGGCATACTATAGTATGTCGTTTTTCACGATTTCGGAGGATTTGAAAAAAAGGTGAAAATCACGCAAAAGCGAAAGGCTATAGTCCATGGTGTCGGAGGGCATACTATAGTATGTCGTTTTTCACGATTTCGGAGGATTTGAAAAAAAGGTGAAAATCACGCAAAAGCGAAAGGCTATAGTCCATGGTCTCGGACCGCATACTAGTATGTCGTTTTTCACGATTTTGGAGGATTTAAAAAAAAAAGGTGAAAATCACGCAAAAGCGAAAGGCTATAGTCCATGGTGTCGGAGGGCATACTATAGTATGTCGTTTTTCACGATTTCGGAGGATTTAAAAAAAAAAGGTGAAAATCACGCAAAAGCGAAAGGCTATAGTCCATGGTGTCGGAGGGCATACTATAGTATGTGGTTTTTCACGATTTTGGAGGATTTTAAAAAAAAGGTGAAAATCACGCAAAAGCGAAAGGCTATAGTCCATGGTGTCGGAGGGCATACTATAGTATGTCGTTTTTCACGATTTCGGAGGATTTGAAAAAAAGGTGAAAATCACGCAAAAGCGAAAGGCTATAGTCCATGGTGTCGGAGGGCATACTATAGTATGTCGTTTTTCACGATTTCGGAGGATTTGAAAAAAAGGTGAAAATCACACAAAAGCGAAAGGCTATAGTCCATGGTGTCGGAGGGCATACTATAGTATGTCGTTTTTCACGATTTCGGAGGATTAAAAAAAAAGGTGAAAATCACGCAAAAGGGAAAGGCTATAGTCCATGGTGTCGGAGGGCATACTATAGTATGTCGTTTTTCACGATTTCGGAGGATTTGAAAAAAAGGTGAAAATCACGCAAAAGCGAAAGGCTATAGTCCATGGTGTCGGAGAGCATACTATAGTATGTCGTTTTTAACGATTTCGGAGGATTTAAAAAAAAAGGTGAAAATCACGCAAAAGCAAAAGGCTATAGTCCATGGTGTCAGGGGGCATACTATATAGTATGTCGTTTTTCACGATTTCGGAGGATTTAAAAAAAAGGTGAAAATCACGCAAAAGCGAAAGGCTATAGTCCATGGTGTCGGAGGGCATACTATAGTATGTCGTTTTTCACGATTTCGGAGGATTTGAAAAAAAGGTGAAAATCACGCAAAAGCGAAAGGCTATAGTCCATGGTGTCGGAGGGCATACTATAGTATGTCGTTTTTAACGATTTCGGAGGATTTTAAAAAAAAAGGTGAAAATCACGCAAAAGCGAAAGGCTATAGTCCATGGTCTCGGACCGCATACTAGTATGTCGTTTTTCACGATTTCGGAGGATTTAAAAAAAAAAAGGTGAAAATCACGCAAAAGCGAAAGGCTATAGTCCATGGTGTCGGAGGGCATACTATAGTATGTCGTTTTTCACGATTTCGGAGGATTGAAAAAAAAGGTGAAAATCACGCAAAAGCGAAAGGCTATAGTCCATGGTGTCGGAGGGCATACTATAGTATGTCGTTTTTCACGATTTCGGAGGATTTGAAAAAAAGGTGAAAATCACGCAAAAGCGAAAGGCTATAGTCCATGGTGTCGGAGGGCATACTATAGTATGTCGTTTTTCACGATTTCGGAGGATTTTAAAAAAAAGGTGAAAATCACGCAAAAGCGAAAGGCTATAGTCCATGGTGTCGGAGGGCATACTATAGTATGTCGTTTTTCACGATTTCGGAGGATTTTTAAAAAAAAGGTGAAAATCACGCAAAAGCGAAAGGCTATAGTCCATGGTGTCGGAGGGCATACTATAGTATGTGGTTTTTCACGATTTCGGAGGATTTAAAAAAAAAGGTGAAAATCACGCAAAAGCGAAAGGCTATCGTCCATGGTGTCGGAGGGCATACTATTGTATGTCGTTTTTCACGATTTCGGAGGATTTGAAAAAAAGGTGAAAATCACGCAAAAGCGAAAGGCTATAGTCCATGGTGTCGGAGAGCATACTATAGTATGTCGTTTTTAACGATTTCGGAGGATTTAAAAAAAAAGGTGAAAATCACGCAAAAGCGAAAGGCTATAGTCCATGTTGTCGGAGGGCATACTATAGTATGTCGTTTTTCACGATTTCGGAGGATTTGAAAAAAAGGTGAAAATCACGCAAAAGCGAAAGGCTATAGTCCATGGTGTCGGAGGGCATACTATAGTATGTGGTTTTTCACGATTTCGGAGGATTAAAAAAAAAGGTGAAAATCACGCAAAAGCGAAAGGCTATAGTCCATGGTGTCGGAGGGCATACTATAGTATGTCGTTTTTCACGATTTCGGAGGATTTGAAAAAAAGGTGAAAATCACGCAAAAGCGAAAGGCTATAGTCCATGGTGTCGGAGGGCATACTATAGTATGTCGTTTTTCACGATTTCGGAGGATTTGAAAAAAAGGTGAAAATCACGCAAAAGCGAAAGGCTATAGTCCATGGTGTCGGAGGGCATACTATAGTATGTCGTTTTTCACGATTTCGGAGGATTTGAAAAAAAGGTGAAAATCACGCAAAAGCGAAAGGCTATAGTCCATGGTGTCGGAGGGCATACTATAGTATGTCGTTTTTCACGATTTCGGAGGATTTGAAAAAAAAGGTGAAAATCACGCAAAAGCGAAAGGCTATAGTCCATGGTGTCGGAGGGCATACTATAGTATGTCGTTTTTAACGATTTCGGAGGATTTAAAAAAAAGGTGAAAATCACGCGAAAGCAAAAGGCTATAGTCCATGGTGTCGGAGGGCATACTATAGTATGTCGTTTTTCACGATTTCGGAGGATTAAAAAAAAAGGTGAAAATCACGCAAAAGCGAAAGGCTATAGTCCATGGTGTCGGAGGGCATACTATAGTATGTCGTTTTTCACGATTTCGGAGGATTTGAAAAAAAGGTGTAAATCACGCAAAAGCGAAAGGCTATAGTCCATGGTGTCGGAGGCATACTATAGTATGTCGTTTTTCACGATTTCGGAGGATTTTAAAAAAAAGGTGAAAATCACGCAAAAGCGAAAGGCTATAGTCCATGGTCTCGGACCGCATACTAGTATGTAGTTTTTCACGATTTCGGAGGATTTAAAAAAAAAAGGTGAAAATCACGCAAAAGCGAAAGGCGTGTCGGAGGGCATACTATAGTATGTCGTTTTTCACGATTTCGGAGGATTAAAAAAAAAGGTGAAAATCACGCAAAAGCGAAAGGCTATAGTCCATGGTGTCGGAGGGCATACTATAGTATGTCGTTTTTCACGATTTCGGAGGATTTGAAAAAAAGGTGAAAATCACGCAAAAGCGAAAGGCTATAGTCCATGGTGTCGGAGGGCATACTATAATATGTCGTTTTTCACGATTTCGGAGGATTTAAAAAAAAAGGTGAAAATCACGCAAAAGCGAAAGGCTATAGTCCATGGTGTCGGAGGGCATACTATAGTATGTCATTTTTCACGATTTCGGAGGATTTGAAAAAAAGGTGAAAATCACGCAAAAGCGAAAGGCTATAGTCCATGGTGTCGGAGGGCATACTATAGTATGTCGTTTTTCACAATTTCGGAGGATTTGAAAAAAAGGTGAAAATCACGCAAAAGCGAAAGGCTATAGTCCATGGTGTCGGAGGGCATACTATAGTATGTCGTTTTTCACGATTTCGGAGGATTTAAAAAAAAAGGTGAAAATCACGCAAAAGCGAAAGGCTATAGTCCATGGTGTCGGAGGGCATACTATAGTATGTCGTTTTTCACGATTTCGGAGGATTTGAAAAAAAGCTGAAAATCACGCAAAAGCGAAAGGCTATAGTCCATGGTGTCGGAGGGCATACTATAGTATGTCGTTTTTCACGATTTCGGAGGATTTGAAAAAAAGGTGAAAATCACGCAAAAGCGAAAGGCGATAGTCCATGGTGTCGGAGGGCATACTATAGTATGTCGTTTTTCACGATTTCGGAGGATTTGAAAAAAAGGTGAAAATCACGCAAAAGCGAAAGGCTATAGTCCATGGTGTCGGAGGGCATACTATAGTATGTGGTTTTTCACGATTTTGGAGGATTTAAAAAAAAAGGTGAAAATCACGCAAAAGCGAAAGGCTATAGTCCATGGTGTCGGAGGGCATACTATAGTATGTCGTTTTTCACGATTTCGGAGGATTTGAAAAAAAGGTGAAAATCACGCAAAAGCGAAAGGCTATAGTCCATGGTGTCGGAGAGCATACTATAGTATGTCGTTTTTAACGATTTCGGAGGATTTAAAAAAAAAGGTGAAAATCACGCGAAAGCAAAAGGCTATAGTCCATGGTGTCGGAGGGCATACTATAGTATGTCGTTTTTCACGATTTCGGAGGATTTGAAAAAAAGGTGAAAATCACGCAAAAGCGAAAGGCTATAGTCCATGGTGTCGGAGGGCATACTATAGTATGTCGTTTTTCACGATTTCGGAGGATTTAAAAAAAAAGGTGAAAATCACGCAAAAGCGAAAGGCTATAGTCCATGGTCTCGGACCGCATACTAGTATGTCGTTTTTCACGATTTCGGAGGATTTAAAAAAAAAAGGTGAAAATCACGCAAAAGCGAAAGGCGTGTCGGAGGGCATACTATAGTATGTCGTTTTTCACGATTTCGGAGGATAAAAAAAAAAGGTGAAAATCACGCAAAAGCGAAAGGCGTGTCGGAGGGCATACTATAGTATGTCGTTTTTCACGATTTCGGAGGATTTAAAAAAAAAGGTGAAAATCACGCAAAAGCGAAAGGCTATAGTCCATGGTCTCGGACCGCATACTAGTATGTCGTTTTTCACGATTTCGGAGGATTTAAAAAAAAAAGGTGAAAATCACGCAAAAGCGAAAGGCGTGTCGGAGGGCATACTATAGTATGTCGTTTTTCACGATTTCGGAGGATTAAAAAAAAAGGTGAAAATCACGCAAAAGGGAAAGGCTATAGTCCATGGTGTCGGAGGGCATACTATAGTATGTCGTTTTTCACGATTTCGGAGGATTTGAAAAAAAGGTGAAAATCACGCAAAAGCGAAAGGCTATAGTCCATGGTGTCGGAGAGCATACTATAGTATGTCGTTTTTAACGATTTCGGAGGATTTAAAAAAAAAGGTGAAAATCACGCAAAAGCAAAAGGCTATAGTCCATGGTGTCAGGGGGCATACTATATAGTATGTCGTTTTTCACGATTTCGGAGGATTAAAAAAAAAGGTGAAAATCACGCAAAAGCGAAAGGCTATAGTCCATGGTGTCGGAGGGCATACTATAGTATGTCGTTTTTCACGATTTCGGAGGATTTGAAAAAAAGGTGAAAATCACGCAAAAGCGAAAGGCTATAGTCCATGGTGTCGGAGGGCATACTATAGTATGTCGTTTTTCACGATTTCGGAGGATTTGAAAAAAAGGTGAAAATCACGCAAAAGCGAAAGGCTATAGTCCATGGTGTCGGAGAGCATACTATAGTATGTCGTTTTTAACGATTTCGGAGGATTTAAAAAAAAAGGTGAAAATCACGCAAAAGCAAAAGGCTATAGTCCATGGTGTCAGGGGGCATACTATATAGTATGTCGTTTTTCACGATTTCGGAGGATTAAAAAAAAAGGTGAAAATCACGCAAAAGCGAAAGGCTATAGTCCATGGTGTCGGAGGGCATACTATAGTATGTCGTTTTTCACGATTTCGGAGGATTTGAAAAAAAGGTGAAAATCACGCAAAAGCGAAAGGCTATAGTCCATGGTGTCGGAGGGCATACTATAGTATGTCGTTTTTCACGATTTCGGAGGATTAAAAAAAAAGGTGAAAATCACGCAAAAGCGAAAGGCTATAGTCCATGGTGTCGGAGGGCATACTATAGTATGTCGTTTTTCACGATTTCGGAGGATTTTAAAAAAAAAGGTGAAAATCACGCAAAAGCGAAAGGCTATCGTCCATGGTGTCGGAGGGCATACTATAGTATGTCGTTTTTCACGATTTCGGAGGATTTTAAAAAAAAAGGTGAAAATCACGCAAAAGCGAAAGGCTATCGTCCATGGTGTCGGAGGGCATACTATTGTATGTCGTTTTTCACGATTTCGGAGGATTTGAAAAAAAGGTGAAAATCACGCAAAAGCGAAAGGCTATAGTCCATGGTGTCGGAGAGCATACTATAGTATGTCGTTTTTAACGATTTCGGAGGATTTAAAAAAAAAGGTGAAAATCACGCAAAAGCAAAAGGCTATAGTCCATGGTGTCGGAGGGCATACTATAGTATGTCGTTTTTCACGATTTCGGAGGATTAAAAAAAAAGGTGAAAATCACGCAAAAGCGAAAGGCTATAGTCCATGGTGTCGGAGGGCATACTATAGTATGTCGTTTTTCACGATTTCGGAGGATTTGAAAAAAAGGTGAAAATCACGCAAAAGCGAAAGGCTATAGTCCATGGTGTCGGAGGGCATACTATAGTATGTCGTTTTTCACGATTTCGGAGGATTTTAAAAAAAAAGGTGAAAATCACGCAAAAGCGAAAGGCTATAGTCCATGGTGTCGGAGGGCATACTATAGTATGTCGTTTTTCACGATTTCGGAGGATTAAAAAAAAGGTGAAAATCACGCAAAAGCGAAAGGCTATAGTCCATGGTGTCGGAGGGCATACTATAGTATGTCGTTTTTCACGATTTCGGAGGATTTGAAAAAAAGGTGAAAATCACGCAAAAGCGAAAGGCTATAGTCCATGGTGTCGGAGGGCATACTATAGTATGTCGTTTTTCACGATTTCGGAGGATTTAAAAAAAAAGGTGAAAATCACGCAAAAGCGAAAGGCTATAGTCCATGGTGTCGGAGGGCATACTATAGTATGTCGTTTTTCACGATTTCGGAGGATTTTAAAAAAAAAGGTGAAAATCACGCAAAAGCGAAAGGCTATAGTCCATGGTGTCGGAGGGCATACTATAGTATGTGGTTTTTCACGATTTCGGAGGATTTAAAAAAAAAAGGTGAAAATCACGCAAAAGCGAAAGGCTATCGTCCATGGTGTCGGAGGGCATACTATTGTATGTCGTTTTTCACGATTTCGGAGGATTTGAAAAAAAGGTGAAAATCACGCAAAAGCGAAAGGCTATAGTCCATGGTGTCGGAGAGCATACTATAGTATGTCGTTTTTAACGATTTCGGAGGATTTAAAAAAAAAGGTGAAAATCACGCAAAAGCAAAAGGCTATAGTCCATGGTGTCGGAGGGCATACTATAGTATGTCGTTTTTCACGATTTCGGAGGATTAAAAAAAAAGGTGAAAATCACGCAAAAGCGAAAGGCTATAGTCCATGGTGTCGGAGGGCATACTATAGTATGTCGTTTTTCACGATTTCGGAGGATTTGAAAAAAAGGTGAAAATCACGCAAAAGCGAAAGGCTATAGTCCATGGTGTGGGAGGGCATACTATAGTATGTCGTTTTTCACGATTTCGGAGGATTTAAAAAAAAAGGTGAAAATCACGCAAAAGCGAAAGGCTATAGTCCATGTTGTCGGAGGGCATACTATAGTATGTCGTTTTTCACGATTTCGGAGGATTTGAAAAAAAGGTGAAAATCACGCAAAAGCGAAAGGCTATAGTCCATGGTGTCGGAGGGCATACTATAGTATGTCGTTTTTCACGATTTCGGAGGATTTGAAAAAAAGGTGAAAATCACGCAAAAGCGAAAGGCTATAGTCCATGGTGTCGGAGGGCATACTATAGTATGTCGTTTTTCACGATTTCGGAGGATTAAAAAAAAAGGTGAAAATCACGCAAAAGCGAAAGGCTATAGTCCATGGTGTCGGAGGGCATACTATAGTATGTCGTTTTTCACGATTTCGGAGGATTTAAAAAAAAAAGGTGAAAATCACGCAAAAGCGAAAGGCTATAGTCCATGGTCTCGGACCGCATACTAGTATGTCGTTTTTCACGATTTTGGAGGATTTTAAAAAAAAAGGTGAAAATCACGCAAAAGCGAAAGGCTATAGTCCATGGTGTCGGAGGGCATACTATAGTATGTCGTTTTTCACGATTTCGGAGGATTTTAAAAAAAAGGTGAAAATCACGCAAAAGCAAAAGGCTATAGTCCATGGTGTCGGAGGGCATACTATAGTATGTCGTTTTTCACGATTTCGGAGGATTAAAAAAAAAGGTGAAAATCACGCAAAAGCGAAAGGCTATAGTCCATGGTGTCGGAGGGCATACTATAGTATGTCGTTTTTCACGATTTCGGAGGATTTGAAAAAAAGGTGAAAATCACGCAAAAGCGAAAGGCTATAGTCCATGGTGTGGGAGGGCATACTATAGTATGTCGTTTTTCACGATTTCGGAGGATTTTAAAAAAAAGGTGAAAATCACGCAAAAGCGAAAGGCTATAGTCCATGTTGTCGGAGGGCATACTATAGTATGTCGTTTTTCACGATTTCGGAGGATTTGAAAAAAAGGTGAAAATCACGCAAAAGCGAAAGGCTATAGTCCATGGTGTCGGAGGGCATACTATAGTATGTCGTTTTTCACGATTTCGGAGGATTTGAAAAAAAGGTGAAAATCACGCAAAAGCGAAAGGCTATAGTCCATGGTCTCGGACCGCATACTAGTATGTCGTTTTTCACGATTTTGGAGGATTTTAAAAAAAAAGGTGAAAATCACGCAAAAGCGAAAGGCTATAGTCCATGGTGTCGGAGGGCATACTATAGTATGTCGTTTTTCACGATTTCGGAGGATTTAAAAAAAAAAGGTGAAAATCACGCAAAAGCGAAAGGCTATAGTCCATGGTGTCGGAGGGCATACTATAGTATGTGGTTTTTCACGATTTTGGAGGATTTAAAAAAAAAGGTGAAAATCACGCAAAAGCGAAAGGCTATAGTCCATGGTGTCGGAGGGCATACTATAGTATGTCGTTTTTCACGATTTCGGAGGATTTGAAAAAAAGGTGAAAATCACGCAAAAGCGAAAGGCTATAGTCCATGGTGTCGGAGAGCATACTATAGTATGTCGTTTTTAACGATTTCGGAGGATTTAAAAAAAAAGGTGAAAATCACGCGAAAGCAAAAGGCTATAGTCCATGGTGTCGGAGGGCATACTATAGTATGTCGTTTTTCCACGATTTCGGAGGATTAAAAAAAAAGGTGAAAATCACGCAAAAGCGAAAGGCTATAGTCCATGGTGTCTGAGGGCATACTATAGTATGTCGTTTTTCACGATTTCGGAGGATTTGAAAAAAAGGTGAAAATCACGCAAAAGCGAAAGGCTATAGTCCATGGTGTCGGAGGGCATACTATAGTATGTCGTTTTTCACGATTTCGGAGGATTTAAAAAAAAAGGTGAAAATCACGCAAAAGCGAAAGGCTATAGTCCATGGTCTCGGACCGCATACTAGTATGTCGTTTTTCACGATTTCGGAGGATTTTAAAAAAAAAGGTGAAAATCACGCAAAAGCGAAAGGCGTGTCGGAGGGCATACTATAGTATGTCGTTTTTCACGATTTCGGAGGATTAAAAAAAAAGGTGAAAATCACGCAAAAGCGAAAGGCTATAGTCCATGGTGTCGGAGGGCATACTATAGTATGTCGTTTTTCACGATTTCGGAGGATTTGAAAAAAAGGTGAAAATCACGCAAAAGCGAAAGGCTATAGTCCATGGTGTCGGAGGGCATACTATAGTATGTCGTTTTTCACGATTTCGGAGGATTAAAAAAAAAGGTGAAAATCACGCAAAAGCGAAAGGCTATAGTCCATGGTGTCGGAGGGCATACTATAGTATGTCGTTTTTCACGATTTCGGAGGATTTGAAAAAAAGGTGAAAATCACGCAAAAGCGAAAGGCTATAGTCCATGGTGTCGGAGGGCATACTATAGTATGTCGTTTTTCACGATTTCGGAGGATTTGAAAAAAAGGTGAAAATCACGCAAAAACGAAAGGCTATAGTCCATGGTGTCGGAGGGCATACTATAGTATGTCGTTTTTCACGATTTCGGAGGATTTGAAAAAAAGGTGAAAATCACGCAAAAGCGAAAGGCTATAGTCCATGGTGTCGGAGGGCATACTATAGTATGTCGTTTTTCACGATTTCGGAGGATTTAAAAAAAAAGGTGAAAATCACGCAAAAGCGAAAGGCTATAGTCCATGGTGTCGGAGGGCATACTATAGTATGTCGTTTTTCACGATTTCGGAGGATTTGAAAAAAAGGTGAAAATCACGCAAAAGCGAAAGGCTATAGTCCATGGTGTCGGAGGGCATACTATAGTATGTCGTTTTTCACGATTTCGGAGGATTTGAAAAAAAGGTGAAAATCACGCAAAAGCGAAAGGCTATAGTCCATGGTGTCGGAGGGCATACTATAGTATGTCGTTTTTCACGATTTCGGAGGATTAAAAAAAAAGGTGAAAATCACGCAAAAGCGAAAGGCTATAGTCCATGGTGTCGGAGGGCATACTATAGTATGTCGTTTTTCATGATTTCGGAGGATTTGAAAAAAAGGTGAAAATCACGCAAAAGCGAAAGGCTATAGTCCATGGTGTCGGAGGGCATACTATAGTATGTCGTTTTTCACGATTTCGGAGGATTTGAAAAAAAGGTGAAAATCACGCAAAAGCGAAAGGCTATAGTCCATGGTGTCGGAGGGCATACTATAGTATGTCGTTTTTCACGATTTCGGAGGATTTGAAAAAAAGGTGAAAATCACGCAAAAGCGAAAGGCTATAGTCCATGGTGTCGGAGGGCATACTATAGTATGTCGTTTTTCACGATTTCGGAGGATTTAAAAAAAAAAGGTGAAAATCACGCAAAAGCGAAAGGCTATAGTCCATGGTGTCGGAGGGCATACTATAGTATGTCGTTTTTCACGATTTCGGAGGATTTGAAAAAAAGGTGAAAATCACGCAAAAGCGAAAGGCTATAGTCCATGGTGTCGGAGGGCATACTATAGTATGTCGTTTTTCACGATTTCGGAGGATTTGAAAAAAAGGTGAAAATCACGCAAAAGCGAAAGGCTATAGTCCATGGTGTCGGAGAGCATACTATAGTATGTCGTTTTTAACGATTTCGGAGGATTTAAAAAAAAGGTGAAAATCACGCGAAAGCAAAAGGCTATAGTCCATGGTGTCGGAGGGCATACTATAGTATGTCGTTTTTCACGATTTCGGAGGATTAAAAAAAAAGGTGAAAATCACGCAAAAGCGAAAGGCTATAGTCCATGGTGTCGGAGGGCATACTATAGTATGTCGTTTTTCACGATTTCGGAGGATTTGAAAAAAAGGTGAAAATCACGAAAAAGCGAAAGGCTATAGTCCATGGTGTCGGAGGGCATACTATAGTATGTCGTTTTTCACGATTTCGGAGGATTTAAAAAAAAATGTGAAAATCACGCAAAAGCGAAAGGCTATAGTCCATGGTCTCGGACCGCATACTAGTATGTCGTTTTTCACGATTTCGGAGGATTTAAAAAAATAAAGGTGAAAATCACGCAAAAGCGAAAGGCGTGTCGGAGGGCATACTATAGTATGTCGTTTTTCACGATTTCGGAGGATTAAAAAAAAAGGTGAAAATCACGCAAAAGCGAAAGGCTATAGTCCATGGTGTCGGAGGGCATACTATAGTATGTCGTTTTTCACGATTTCGGAGGATTTGAAAAAAAGGTGAAAATCACGCAAAAGCGAAAGGCTATAGTCCATGGTGTCGGAGGGCATACTATAGTATGTCGTTTTTCACGATTTCGGAGGATTTAAAAAAAAAGGTGAAAATCACGCAAAAGCGAAAGGCTATAGTCCATGGTGTCGGAGGGCATACTATAGTATGTCGTTTTTCACGATTTCGGAGGATTTGAAAAAAAGGTGAAAATCACGCAAAAGCGAAAGGCTATAGTCCATGGTGTCGGAGGGCATACTATAGTATGTCGTTTTTCACGATTTCGGAGGATTTGAAAAAAAGGTGAAAATCACACAAAAGCGAAAGGCTATAGTCCATGGTGTCGGAGGGCATACTATAGTATGTCGTTTTTCACGATTTCGGAGGATTAAAAAAAAAGGTGAAAATCACGCAAAAGGGAAAGGCTATAGTCCATGGTGTCGGAGGGCATACTATAGTATGTCGTTTTTCACGATTTCGGAGGATTTGAAAAAAAGGTGAAAATCACGCAAAAGCGAAAGGCTATAGTCCATGGTGTCGGAGAGCATACTATAGTATGTCGTTTTTAACGATTTCGGAGGATTTAAAAAAAAAGGTGAAAATCACGCAAAAGCAAAAGGCTATAGTCCATGGTGTCAGGGGGCATACTATATAGTATGTCGTTTTTCACGATTTCGGAGGATTAAAAAAAAAGGTGAAAATCACGCAAAAGCGAAAGGCTATAGTCCATGGTGTCGGAGGGCATACTATAGTATGTCGTTTTTCACGATTTCGGAGGATTTGAAAAAAAGGTGAAAATCACGCAAAAGCGAAAGGCTATAGTCCATGGTGTCGGAGGGCATACTATAGTATGTCGTTTTTAACGATTTCGGAGGATTTAAAAAAAAAAGGTGAAAATCACGCAAAAGCGAAAGGCTATAGTCCATGGTCTCGGATCGCATACTAGTATGTCGTTTTTCACGATTTCGGAGGATTTTAAAAAAAAAAGGTGAAAATCACGCAAAAGCGAAAGGCTATAGTCCATGGTGTCGGAGGGCATACTATAGTATGTCGTTTTTCACGATTTCGGAGGATTAAAAAAAAAGGTGAAAATCACGCAAAAGCGAAAGGCTATAGTCCATGGTGTCGGAGGGCATACTATAGTATGTCGTTTTTCACGATTTCGGAGGATTTAAAAAAAAGGTGAAAATCACGCAAAAGCGAAAGGCTATAGTCCATGGTGTCGGAGGGCATACTATAGTATGTGGTTTTTCACGATTTCGGAGGATTTAAAAAAAAAGGTGAAAATCACGCAAAAGCGAAAGGCTATAGTCCATGGTGTCGGAGGGCATACTATAGTATGTCGTTTTTCACGATTTCGGAGGATTTGAAAAAAAGGTGAAAATCACGCAAAAGCGAAAGGCTATAGTCCATGGTGTCGGAGGGCATACTATAGTATGTCGTTTTTCACGATTTCGGAGGATTTGAAAAAAAGGTGAAAATCACGCAAAAGCGAAAGGCTATAGTCCATGGTGTCGGAGGGCATACTATAGTATGTCGTTTTTCACGATTTCGGAGGATTTAAAAAAAAAAGGTGAAAATCACGCAAAAGCGAAAGGCTATAGTCCATGGTGTCGGAGGGCATACTATAGTATGTCGTTTTTCACGATTTCGGAGGATTAAAAAAAAAGGTGAAAATCACGCAAAAGCGAAAGGCTATAGTCCATGGTGTCGGAGGGCATACTATAGTATGTCGTTTTTCACGATTTCGGAGGATTTGAAAAAAAGGTGAAAATCACGCAAAAGCGAAAGGCTATAGTCCATGGTGTCGGAGGGCATACTATAGTATGTGGTTTTTCACGATTTCGGAGGATTTAAAAAAAAAGGTGAAAATCACGCAAAAGCGAAAGGCTATCGTCCATGGTGTCGGAGGGCATACTATTGTATGTCGTTTTTCACGATTTCGGAGGATTTGAAAAAAAGGTGAAAATCACGCAAAAGCGAAAGGCTATAGTCCATGGTGTCGGAGAGCATACTATAGTATGTCGTTTTTAACGATTTCGGAGGATTTAAAAAAAAATGTGAAAATCACGCAAAAGCAAAAGGCTATAGTCCATGGTGTCGGAGGGCATACTATAGTATGTCGTTTTTCACGATTTCGGAGGATTAAAAAAAAAGGTGAAAATCACGCAAAAGCGAAAGGCTATAGTCCATGGTGTCGGAGGGCATACTATAGTATGTCGTTTTTCACGATTTCGGAGGATTTGAAAAAAAGGTGAAAATCACGCAAAAGCGAAAGGCTATAGTCCATGGTGTGGGAGGGCATACTATAGTATGTCGTTTTTCACGATTTCGGAGGATTTAAAAAAAAAGGTGAAAATCACGCAAAAGCGAAAGGCTATAGTCCATGTTGTCGGAGGGCATACTATAGTATGTCGTTTTTCACGATTTCGGAGGATTTGAAAAAAAGGTGAAAATCACGCAAAAGCGAAAGGCTATAGTCCATGGTGTCGGAGGGCATACTATAGTATGTCGTTTTTCACGATTTCGGAGGATTTGAAAAAAAGGTGAAAATCACGCAAAAGCGAAAGGCTATAGTCCATGGTCTCGGACCGCATACTAGTATGTCGTTTTTCACGATTTTGGAGGATTTTTTAAAAAAAGGTGAAAATCACGCAAAAGCGAAAGGCTATAGTCCATGGTGTCGGAGGGCATACTATAGTATGTCGTTTTTCACGATTTCGGAGGATTTAAAAAAAAAGGTGAAAATCACGCAAAAGCAAAAGGCTATAGTCCATGGTGTCGGAGGGCATACTATAGTATGTCGTTTTTCACGATTTCGGAGGATTAAAAAAAAAGGTGAAAATCACGCAAAAGCGAAAGGCTATAGTCCATGGTGTCGGAGGGCATACTATAGTATGTCGTTTTTCACGATTTCGGAGGATTTGAAAAAAAGGTGAAAATCACGCAAAAGCGAAAGGCTATAGTCCATGGTGTGGGAGGGCATACTATAGTATGTCGTTTTTCACGATTTCGGAGGATTTAAAAAAAAAGGTGAAAATCACGCAAAAGCGAAAGGCTATAGTCCATGTTGTCGGAGGGCATACTATAGTATGTCGTTTTTCACGATTTCGGAGGATTTGAAAAAAAGGTGAAAATCACGCAAAAGCGAAAGGCTATAGTCCATGGTGTCGGAGGGCATACTATAGTATGTCGTTTTTCACGATTTCGGAGGATTTGAAAAAAAGGTGAAAATCACGCAAAAGCGAAAGGCTATAGTCCATGGTCTCGGACCGCATACTAGTATGTCGTTTTTCACGATTTTGGAGGATTTAAAAAAAAAAGGTGAAAATCACGCAAAAGCGAAAGGCTATAGTCCATGGTGTCGGAGGGCATACTATAGTATGTCGTTTTTCACGATTTCGGAGGATTTAAAAAAAAAAGGTGAAAATCACGCAAAAGCGAAAGGCTATAGTCCATGGTGTCGGAGGGCATACTATAGTATGTGGTTTTTCACGATTTTGGAGGATTTTAAAAAAAAGGTGAAAATCACGCAAAAGCGAAAGGCTATAGTCCATGGTGTCGGAGGGCATACTATAGTATGTCGTTTTTCACGATTTCGGAGGATTTGAAAAAAAGGTGAAAATCACGCAAAAGCGAAAGGCTATAGTCCATGGTGTCGGAGGGCATACTATAGTATGTCGTTTTTCACGATTTCGGAGGATTTGAAAAAAAGGTGAAAATCACACAAAAGCGAAAGGCTATAGTCCATGGTGTCGGAGGGCATACTATAGTATGTCGTTTTTCACGATTTCGGAGGATTAAAAAAAAAGGTGAAAATCACGCAAAAGGGAAAGGCTATAGTCCATGGTGTCGGAGGGCATACTATAGTATGTCGTTTTTCACGATTTCGGAGGATTTGAAAAAAAGGTGAAAATCACGCAAAAGCGAAAGGCTATAGTCCATGGTGTCGGAGAGCATACTATAGTATGTCGTTTTTAACGATTTCGGAGGATTTAAAAAAAAAGGTGAAAATCACGCAAAAGCAAAAGGCTATAGTCCATGGTGTCAGGGGGCATACTATATAGTATGTCGTTTTTCACGATTTCGGAGGATTTAAAAAAAAGGTGAAAATCACGCAAAAGCGAAAGGCTATAGTCCATGGTGTCGGAGGGCATACTATAGTATGTCGTTTTTCACGATTTCGGAGGATTTGAAAAAAAGGTGAAAATCACGCAAAAGCGAAAGGCTATAGTCCATGGTGTCGGAGGGCATACTATAGTATGTCGTTTTTAACGATTTCGGAGGATTTTAAAAAAAAGGTGAAAATCACGCAAAAGCGAAAGGCTATAGTCCATGGTCTCGGACCGCATACTAGTATGTCGTTTTTCACGATTTCGGAGGATTTAAAAAAAAAAAGGTGAAAATCACGCAAAAGCGAAAGGCTATAGTCCATGGTGTCGGAGGGCATACTATAGTATGTCGTTTTTCACGATTTCGGAGGATTGAAAAAAAAGGTGAAAATCACGCAAAAGCGAAAGGCTATAGTCCATGGTGTCGGAGGGCATACTATAGTATGTCGTTTTTCACGATTTCGGAGGATTTGAAAAAAAGGTGAAAATCACGCAAAAGCGAAAGGCTATAGTCCATGGTGTCGGAGGGCATACTATAGTATGTCGTTTTTCACGATTTCGGAGGATTTTAAAAAAAAGGTGAAAATCACGCAAAAGCGAAAGGCTATAGTCCATGGTGTCGGAGGGCATACTATAGTATGTCGTTTTTCACGATTTCGGAGGATTTTTAAAAAAAAGGTGAAAATCACGCAAAAGCGAAAGGCTATAGTCCATGGTGTCGGAGGGCATACTATAGTATGTGGTTTTTCACGATTTCGGAGGATTTTAAAAAAAAGGTGAAAATCACGCAAAAGCGAAAGGCTATCGTCCATGGTGTCGGAGGGCATACTATTGTATGTCGTTTTTCACGATTTCGGAGGATTTGAAAAAAAGGTGAAAATCACGCAAAAGCGAAAGGCTATAGTCCATGGTGTCGGAGAGCATACTATAGTATGTCGTTTTTAACGATTTCGGAGGATTTAAAAAAAAAGGTGAAAATCACGCAAAAGCGAAAGGCTATAGTCCATGTTGTCGGAGGGCATACTATAGTATGTCGTTTTTCACGATTTCGGAGGATTTGAAAAAAAGGTGAAAATCACGCAAAAGCGAAAGGCTATAGTCCATGGTGTCGGAGGGCATACTATAGTATGTGGTTTTTCACGATTTCGGAGGATTAAAAAAAAAGGTGAAAATCACGCAAAAGCGAAAGGCTATAGTCCATGGTGTCGGAGGGCATACTATAGTATGTCGTTTTTCACGATTTCGGAGGATTTGAAAAAAAGGTGAAAATCACGCAAAAGCGAAAGGCTATAGTCCATGGTGTCGGAGGGCATACTATAGTATGTCGTTTTTCACGATTTCGGAGGATTTGAAAAAAAGGTGAAAATCACGCAAAAGCGAAAGGCTATAGTCCATGGTGTCGGAGGGCATACTATAGTATGTCGTTTTTCACGATTTCGGAGGATTTGAAAAAAAGGTGAAAATCACGCAAAAGCGAAAGGCTATAGTCCATGGTGTCGGAGGGCATACTATAGTATGTCGTTTTTCACGATTTCGGAGGATTTGAAAAAAAAGGTGAAAATCACGCAAAAGCGAAAGGCTATAGTCCATGGTGTCGGAGGGCATACTATAGTATGTCGTTTTTAACGATTTCGGAGGATTTAAAAAAAAGGTGAAAATCACGCGAAAGCAAAAGGCTATAGTCCATGGTGTCGGAGGGCATACTATAGTATGTCGTTTTTCACGATTTCGGAGGATTAAAAAAAAAGGTGAAAATCACGCAAAAGCGAAAGGCTATAGTCCATGGTGTCGGAGGGCATACTATAGTATGTCGTTTTTCACGATTTCGGAGGATTTGAAAAAAAGGTGTAAATCACGCAAAAGCGAAAGGCTATAGTCCATGGTGTCGGAGGCATACTATAGTATGTCGTTTTTCACGATTTCGGAGGATTTTAAAAAAAAGGTGAAAATCACGCAAAAGCGAAAGGCTATAGTCCATGGTCTCGGACCGCATACTAGTATGTAGTTTTTCACGATTTCGGAGGATTTAAAAAAAAAAGGTGAAAATCACGCAAAAGCGAAAGGCGTGTCGGAGGGCATACTATAGTCCATGGTGTCGGAGGGCATACTATAGTATGTCGTTTTTCACGATTTCGGAGGATTTGAAAAAAAGGTGAAAATCACGCAAAAGCGAAAGGCTATAGTCCATGGTGTCGGAGGGCATACTATAATATGTCGTTTTTCACGATTTCGGAGGATTTAAAAAAAAAGGTGAAAATCACGCAAAAGCGAAAGGCTATAGTCCATGGTGTCGGAGGGCATACTATAGTATGTCATTTTTCACGATTTCGGAGGATTTGAAAAAAAGGTGAAAATCACGCAAAAGCGAAAGGCTATAGTCCATGGTGTCGGAGGGCATACTATAGTATGTCGTTTTTCACAATTTCGGAGGATTTGAAAAAAAGGTGAAAATCACGCAAAAGCGAAAGGCTATAGTCCATGGTGTCGGAGGGCATACTATAGTATGTCGTTTTTCACGATTTCGGAGGATTTAAAAAAAAAGGTGAAAATCACGCAAAAGCGAAAGGCTATAGTCCATGGTGTCGGAGGGCATACTATAGTATGTCGTTTTTCACGATTTCGGAGGATTTGAAAAAAAGGTGAAAATCACGCAAAAGCGAAAGGCTATAGTCCATGGTGTCGGAGGGCATACTATAGTATGTCGTTTTTCACGATTTCGGAGGATTTGAAAAAAAGGTGAAAATCACGCAAAAGCGAAAGGCTATAGTCCATGGTGTCGGAGGGCATACTATAGTATGTCGTTTTTCACGATTTCGGAGGATTTGAAAAAAAGGTGAAAATCACGCAAAAGCGAAAGGCTATAGTCCATGGTGTCGGAGGGCATACTATAGTATGTGGTTTTTCACGATTTTGGAGGATTTAAAAAAAAAGGTGAAAATCACGCAAAAGCGAAAGGCTATAGTCCATGGTGTCGGAGGGCATACTATAGTATGTCGTTTTTCACGATTTCGGAGGATTTGAAAAAAAGGTGAAAATCACGCAAAAGCGAAAGGCTATAGTCCATGGTGTCGGAGAGCATACTATAGTATGTCGTTTTTAACGATTTCGGAGGATTTAAAAAAAAAGGTGAAAATCACGCGAAAGCAAAAGGCTATAGTCCATGGTGTCGGAGGGCATACTATAGTATGTCGTTTTTCACGATTTCGGAGGATTTGAAAAAAAGGTGAAAATCACGCAAAAGCGAAAGGCTATAGTCCATGGTGTCGGAGGGCATACTATAGTATGTCGTTTTTCACGATTTCGGAGGATTTAAAAAAAAAGGTGAAAATCACGCAAAAGCGAAAGGCTATAGTCCATGGTCTCGGACCGCATACTAGTATGTCGTTTTTCACGATTTCGGAGGATTTAAAAAAAAAAGGTGAAAATCACGCAAAAGCGAAAGGCGTGTCGGAGGGCATACTATAGTATGTCGTTTTTCACGATTTCGGAGGATTAAAAAAAAAGGTGAAAATCACGCAAAAGCGAAAGGCGTGTCGGAGGGCATACTATAGTATGTCGTTTTTCACGATTTCGGAGGATTTAAAAAAAAAGGTGAAAATCACGCAAAAGCGAAAGGCTATAGTCCATGGTCTCGGACCGCATACTAGTATGTCGTTTTTCACGATTTCGGAGGATTTAAAAAAAAAAGGTGAAAATCACGCAAAAGCGAAAGGCGTGTCGGAGGGCATACTATAGTATGTCGTTTTTCACGATTTCGGAGGATTAAAAAAAAAGGTGAAAATCACGCAAAAGGGAAAGGCTATAGTCCATGGTGTCGGAGGGCATACTATAGTATGTCGTTTTTCACGATTTCGGAGGATTTGAAAAAAAGGTGAAAATCACGCAAAAGCGAAAGGCTATAGTCCATGGTGTCGGAGAGCATACTATAGTATGTCGTTTTTAACGATTTCGGAGGATTTAAAAAAAAAGGTGAAAATCACGCAAAAGCAAAAGGCTATAGTCCATGGTGTCAGGGGGCATACTATATAGTATGTCGTTTTTCACGATTTCGGAGGATTAAAAAAAAAGGTGAAAATCACGCAAAAGCGAAAGGCTATAGTCCATGGTGTCGGAGGGCATACTATAGTATGTCGTTTTTCACGATTTCGGAGGATTTGAAAAAAAGGTGAAAATCACGCAAAAGCGAAAGGCTATAGTCCATGGTGTCGGAGGGCATACTATAGTATGTCGTTTTTCACGATTTCGGAGGATTTGAAAAAAAGGTGAAAATCACGCAAAAGCGAAAGGCTATAGTCCATGGTGTCGGAGAGCATACTATAGTATGTCGTTTTTAACGATTTCGGAGGATTTAAAAAAAAAGGTGAAAATCACGCAAAAGCAAAAGGCTATAGTCCATGGTGTCAGGGGGCATACTATATAGTATGTCGTTTTTCACGATTTCGGAGGATTAAAAAAAAAGGTGAAAATCACGCAAAAGCGAAAGGCTATAGTCCATGGTGTCGGAGGGCATACTATAGTATGTCGTTTTTCACGATTTCGGAGGATTTGAAAAAAAGGTGAAAATCACGCAAAAGCGAAAGGCTATAGTCCATGGTGTCGGAGGGCATACTATAGTATGTCGTTTTTCACGATTTCGGAGGATTAAAAAAAAAGGTGAAAATCACGCAAAAGCGAAAGGCTATAGTCCATGGTGTCGGAGGGCATACTATAGTATGTCGTTTTTCACGATTTCGGAGGATTTAAAAAAAAAAGGTGAAAATCACGCAAAAGCGAAAGGCTATAGTCCATGGTGTCGGAGGGCATACTATAGTATGTCGTTTTTCACGATTTCGGAGGATTTTAAAAAAAAAAGGTGAAAATCACGCAAAAGCGAAAGGCTATAGTCCATGGTGTCGGAGGGCATACTATAGTATGTGGTTTTTCACGATTTCGGAGGATTTAAAAAAAAAGGTGAAAATCACGCAAAAGCGAAAGGCTATCGTCCATGGTGTCGGAGGGCATACTATTGTATGTCGTTTTTCACGATTTCGGAGGATTTGAAAAAAAGGTGAAAATCACGCAAAAGCGAAAGGCTATAGTCCATGGTGTCGGAGAGCATACTATAGTATGTCGTTTTTAACGATTTCGGAGGATTTAAAAAAAAAGGTGAAAATCACGCAAAAGCAAAAGGCTATAGTCCATGGTGTCGGAGGGCATACTATAGTATGTCGTTTTTCACGATTTCGGAGGATTAAAAAAAAAGGTGAAAATCACGCAAAAGCGAAAGGCTATAGTCCATGGTGTCGGAGGGCATACTATAGTATGTCGTTTTTCACGATTTCGGAGGATTTGAAAAAAAGGTGAAAATCACGCAAAAGCGAAAGGCTATAGTCCATGGTGTCGGAGGGCATACTATAGTATGTCGTTTTTCACGATTTCGGAGGATTTAAAAAAAAAAGGTGAAAATCACGCAAAAGCGAAAGGCTATAGTCCATGGTGTCGGAGGGCATACTATAGTATGTCGTTTTTCACGATTTCGGAGGATTAAAAAAAAAGGTGAAAATCACGCAAAAGCGAAAGGCTATAGTCCATGGTGTCGGAGGGCATACTATAGTATGTCGTTTTTCACGATTTCGGAGGATTTAAAAAAAAAAGGTGAAAATCACGCAAAAGCGAAAGGCTATAGTCCATGGTGTCGGAGGGCATACTATAGTATGTGGTTTTTCACGATTTCGGAGGATTTAAAAAAAAAGGTGAAAATCACGCAAAAGCGAAAGGCTATCGTCCATGGTGTCGGAGGGCATACTATTGTATGTCGTTTTTCACGATTTCGGAGGATTTGAAAAAAAGGTGAAAATCACGCAAAAGCGAAAGGCTATAGTCCATGGTGTCGGAGAGCATACTATAGTATGTCGTTTTTAACGATTTCGGAGGATTTAAAAAAAAAGGTGAAAATCACGCAAAAGCAAAAGGCTATAGTCCATGGTGTCGGAGGGCATACTATAGTATGTCGTTTTTCACGATTTCGGAGGATTAAAAAAAAAGGTGAAAATCACGCAAAAGCGAAAGGCTATAGTCCATGGTGTCGGAGGGCATACTATAGTATGTCGTTTTTCACGATTTCGGAGGATTTGAAAAAAAGGTGAAAATCACGCAAAAGCGAAAGGCTATAGTCCATGGTGTGGGAGGGCATACTATAGTATGTCGTTTTTCACGATTTCGGAGGATTTAAAAAAAAAGGTGAAAATCACGCAAAAGCGAAAGGCTATAGTCCATGTTGTCGGAGGGCATACTATAGTATGTCGTTTTTCACGATTTCGGAGGATTTGAAAAAAAGGTGAAAATCACGCAAAAGCGAAAGGCTATAGTCCATGGTGTCGGAGGGCATACTATAGTATGTCGTTTTTCACGATTTCGGAGGATTTGAAAAAAAGGTGAAAATCACGCAAAAGCGAAAGGCTATAGTCCATGGTGTCGGAGGGCATACTATAGTATGTCGTTTTTCACGATTTCGGAGGATTAAAAAAAAAGGTGAAAATCACGCAAAAGCGAAAGGCTATAGTCCATGGTGTCGGAGGGCATACTATAGTATGTCGTTTTTCACGATTTCGGAGGATTTAAAAAAAAAAGGTGAAAATCACGCAAAAGCGAAAGGCTATAGTCCATGGTCTCGGAGGGCATACTATAGTATGTCGTTTTTCACGATTTTGGAGGATTTTAAAAAAAAAGGTGAAAATCACGCAAAAGCGAAAGGCTATAGTCCATGGTGTCGGAGGGCATACTATAGTATGTCGTTTTTCACGATTTCGGAGGATTTTAAAAAAAAGGTGAAAATCACGCAAAAGCAAAAGGCTATAGTCCATGGTGTCGGAGGGCATACTATAGTATGTCGTTTTTCACGATTTCGGAGGATTCAAAAAAAAGGTGAAAATCACGCAAAAGCGAAAGGCTATAGTCCATGGTGTCGGAGGGCATACTATAGTATGTCGTTTTTCACGATTTCGGAGGATTTGAAAAAAAGGTGAAAATCACGCAAAAGCGAAAGGCTATAGTCCATGGTGTGGGAGGGCATACTATAGTATGTCGTTTTTCACGATTTCGGAGGATTTAAAAAAAAAGGTGAAAATCACGCAAAAGCGAAAGGCTATAGTCCATGTTGTCGGAGGGCATACTATAGTATGTCGTTTTTCACGATTTCGGAGGATTTGAAAAAAAGGTGAAAATCACGCAAAAGCGAAAGGCTATAGTCCATGGTGTCGGAGGGCATACTATAGTATGTCGTTTTTCACGATTTCGGAGGATTTGAAAAAAAGGTGAAAATCACGCAAAAGCGAAAGGCTATAGTCCATGGTCTCGGACCGCATACTAGTATGTAGTTTTTCACGATTTTGGAGGATTTTAAAAAAAAAGGTGAAAATCACGCAAAAGCGAAAGGCTATAGTCCATGGTGTCGGAGGGCATACTATAGTATGTCGTTTTTCACGATTTCGGAGGATTTAAAAAAAAAAGGTGAAAATCACGCAAAAGCGAAAGGCTATAGTCCATGGTGTCGGAGGGCATACTATAGTATGTGGTTTTTCACGATTTTGGAGGATTTTAAAAAAAAAGGTGAAAATCACGCAAAAGCGAAAGGCTATAGTCCATGGTGTCGGAGGGCATACTATAGTATGTCGTTTTTCACGATTTCGGAGGATTTGAAAAAAAGGTGAAAATCACGCAAAAGCGAAAGGCTATAGTCCATGGTGTCGGAGAGCATACTATAGTATGTCGTTTTTAACGATTTCGGAGGATTTAAAAAAAAAGGTGAAAATCACGCGAAAGCAAAAGGCTATAGTCCATGGTGTCGGAGGGCATACTATAGTATGTCGTTTTTCCACGATTTCGGAGGATTAAGAAAAAAGGTGAAAATCACGCAAAAGCGAAAGGCTATAGTCCATGGTGTCTGAGGGCATACTATAGTATGTCGTTTTTCACGATTTCGGAGGATTTGAAAAAAAGGTGAAAATCACGCAAAAGCGAAAGGCTATAGTCCATGGTGTCGGAGGGCATACTATAGTATGTCGTTTTTCACGATTTCGGAGGATTTAAAAAAAAAGGTGAAAATCACGCAAAAGCGAAAGGCTATAGTCCATGGTCTCGGACCGCATACTAGTATGTCGTTTTTCACGATTTCGGAGGATTTTAAAAAAAAAGGTGAAAATCACGCAAAAGCGAAAGGCGTGTCGGAGGGCATACTATAGTATGTCGTTTTTCACGATTTCGGAGGATTAAAAAAAAAGGTGAAAATCACGCAAAAGCGAAAGGCTATAGTCCATGGTGTCGGAGGGCATACTATAGTATGTCGTTTTTCACGATTTCGGAGGATTTGAAAAAAAGGTGAAAATCACGCAAAAGCGAAAGGCTATAGTCCATGGTGTCGGAGGGCATACTATAGTATGTCGTTTTTCACGATTTCGGAGGATTAAAAAAAAAGGTGAAAATCACGCAAAAGCGAAAGGCTATAGTCCATGGTGTCGGAGGGCATACTATAGTATGTCGTTTTTCACGATTTCGGAGGATTTGAAAAAAAGGTGAAAATCACGCAAAAGCGAAAGGCTATAGTCCATGGTGTCGGAGGGCATACTATAGTATGTCGTTTTTCACGATTTCGGAGGATTTGAAAAAAAGGTGAAAATCACGCAAAAGCGAAAGGCTATAGTCCATGGTGTCGGAGGGCATACTATAGTATGTCGTTTTTCACGATTTCGGAGGATTTGAAAAAAAGGTGAAAATCACGCAAAAGCGAAAGGCTATAGTCCATGGTGTCGGAGGGCATACTATAGTATGTCGTTTTTCACGATTTCGGAGGATTTAAAAAAAAAGGTGAAAATCACGCAAAAGCGAAAGGCTATAGTCCATGGTGTCGGAGGGCATACTATAGTATGTCGTTTTTCACGATTTCGGAGGATTTGAAAAAAAGGTGAAAATCACGCAAAAGCGAAAGGCTATAGTCCATGGTGTCGGAGGGCATACTATAGTATGTCGTTTTTCACGATTTCGGAGGATTTGAAAAAAAGGTGAAAATCACGCAAAAGCGAAAGGCTATAGTCCATGGTGTCGGAGAGCATACTATAGTATGTCGTTTTTAACGATTTCGGAGGATTTAAAAAAAAGGTGAAAATCACGCGAAAGCAAAAGGCTATAGTCCATGGTGTCGGAGGGCATACTATAGTATGTCGTTTTTCACGATTTCGGAGGATTAAAAAAAAAGGTGAAAATCACGCAAAAGCGAAAGGCTATAGTCCATGGTGTCGGAGGGCATACTATAGTATGTCGTTTTTCACGATTTCGGAGGATTTGAAAAAAAGGTGAAAATCACGAAAAAGCGAAAGGCTATAGTCCATGGTGTCGGAGGGCATACTATAGTATGTCGTTTTTCACGATTTCGGAGGATTTAAAAAAAAATGTGAAAATCACGCAAAAGCGAAAGGCTATAGTCCATGGTCTCGGACCGCATACTAGTATGTCGTTTTTCACGATTTCGGAGGATTTAAAAAAAAAAGGTGAAAATCACGCAAAAGCGAAAGGCGTGTCGGAGGGCATACTATAGTATGTCGTTTTTCACGATTTCGGAGGATTAAAAAAAAAGGTGAAAATCACGCAAAAGCGAAAGGCTATAGTCCATGGTGTCGGAGGGCATACTATAGTATGTCGTTTTTCACGATTTCGGAGGATTTAAAAAAAAAGGTGAAAATCACGCAAAAGCGAAAGGCTATAGTCCATGGTGTCGGAGGGCATACTATAGTATGTCGTTTTTCACGATTTCGGAGGATTTGAAAAAAAGGTGAAAATCACGCAAAAGCGAAAGGCTATAGTCCATGGTGTCGGAGGGCATACTATAGTATGTCGTTTTTCACGATTTCGGAGGATTTGAAAAAAAGGTGAAAATCACACAAAAGCGAAAGGCTATAGTCCATGGTGTCGGAGGGCATACTATAGTATGTCGTTTTTCACGATTTCGGAGGATTTGAAAAAAAGGTGAAAATCACGCAAAAGCGAAAGGCTATAGTCCATGGTGTCGGAGGGCATACTATAGTATGTCGTTTTTCACGATTTCGGAGGATTTGAAAAAAAGGTGAAAATCACACAAAAGCGAAAGGCTATAGTCCATGGTGTCGGAGGGCATACTATAGTATGTCGTTTTTCACGATTTCGGAGGATTAAAAAAAAAGGTGAAAATCACGCAAAAGGGAAAGGCTATAGTCCATGGTGTCGGAGGGCATACTATAGTATGTCGTTTTTCACGATTTCGGAGGATTTGAAAAAAAGGTGAAAATCACGCAAAAGCGAAAGGCTATAGTCCATGGTGTCGGAGAGCATACTATAGTATGTCGTTTTTAACGATTTCGGAGGATTTAAAAAAAAAGGTGAAAATCACGCAAAAGCAAAAGGCTATAGTCCATGGTGTCGGAGGGCATACTATAGTATGTCGTTTTTCACGATTTCGGAGGATTTGAAAAAAAGGTGAAAATCACGCAAAAGCGAAAGGCTATAGTCCATGGTGTCGGAGGGCATACTATAGTATGTCGTTTTTAACGATTTCGGAGGATTTAAAAAAAAAGGTGAAAATCACGCAAAAGCAAAAGGCTATAGTCCATGGTGTCAGGGGGCATACTATATAGTATGTCGTTTTTCACGATTTCGGAGGATTTAAAAAAAAGGTGAAAATCACGCAAAAGCGAAAGGCTATAGTCCATGGTGTCGGAGGGCATACTATAGTATGTCGTTTTTCACGATTTCGGAGGATTTGAAAAAAAGGTGAAAATCACGCAAAAGCGAAAGGCTATAGTCCATGGTGTCGGAGGGCATACTATAGTATGTCGTTTTTAACGATTTCGGAGGATTTTAAAAAAAAGGTGAAAATCACGCAAAAGCGAAAGGCTATAGTCCATGGTCTCGGACCGCATACTAGTATGTCGTTTTTCACGATTTCGGAGGATTTAAAAAAAAAAAGGTGAAAATCACGCAAAAGCGAAAGGCTATAGTCCATGGTGTCGGAGGGCATACTATAGTATGTCGTTTTTCACGATTTCGGAGGATTTGAAAAAAAGGTGAAAATCACACAAAAGCGAAAGGCTATAGTCCATGGTGTCGGAGGGCATACTATAGTATGTCGTTTTTCACGATTTCGGAGGATTTGAAAAAAAGGTGAAAATCACACAAAAGCGAAAGGCTATAGTCCATGGTGTCGGAGGGCATACTATAGTATGTCGTTTTTCACGATTTCGGAGGATTAAAAAAAAAGGTGAAAATCACGCAAAAGGGAAAGGCTATAGTCCATGGTGTCGGAGGGCATACTATAGTATGTCGTTTTTCACGATTTCGGAGGATTTGAAAAAAAGGTGAAAATCACGCAAAAGCGAAAGGCTATAGTCCATGGTGTCGGAGAGCATACTATAGTATGTCGTTTTTAACGATTTCGGAGGATTTAAAAAAAAAGGTGAAAATCACGCAAAAGCAAAAGGCTATAGTCCATGGTGTCAGGGGGCATACTATATAGTATGTCGTTTTTCACGATTTCGGAGGATTAAAAAAAAAGGTGAAAATCACGCAAAAGCGAAAGGCTATAGTCCATGGTGTCGGAGGGCATACTATAGTATGTCGTTTTTCACGATTTCGGAGGATTTGAAAAAAAGGTGAAAATCACGCAAAAGCGAAAGGCTATAGTCCATGGTGTCGGAGGGCATACTATAGTATGTCGTTTTTCACGATTTCGGAGGATTTAAAAAAAAGGTGAAAATCACGCAAAAGCGAAAGGCTATAGTCCATGGTGTCGGAGGGCATACTATAGTATGTCGTTTTTCACGATTTCGGAGGATTTGAAAAAAAGGTGAAAATCACGCAAAAGCGAAAGGCTATAGTCCATGGTGTCGGAGGGCATACTATAGTATGTCGTTTTTAACGATTTCGGAGGATTTAAAAAAAAAGGTGAAAATCACGCAAAAGCAAAAGGCTATAGTCCATGGTGTCAGGGGGCATACTATATAGTATGTCGTTTTTCACGATTTCGGAGGATTTAAAAAAAAGGTGAAAATCACGCAAAAGCGAAAGGCTATAGTCCATGGTGTCGGAGGGCATACTATAGTATGTCGTTTTTCACGATTTCGGAGGATTTGAAAAAAAGGTGAAAATCACGCAAAAGCGAAAGGCTATAGTCCATGGTGTCGGAGGGCATACTATAGTATGTCGTTTTTAACGATTTCGGAGGATTTTAAAAAAAAGGTGAAAATCACGCAAAAGCGAAAGGCTATAGTCCATGGTCTCGGACCGCATACTAGTATGTCGTTTTTCACGATTTCGGAGGATTTTTTAAAAAAAAGGTGAAAATCACGCAAAAGCGAAAGGCTATAGTCCATGGTGTCGGAGGGCATACTATAGTATGTCGTTTTTCACGATTTCGGAGGATTGAAAAAAAAGGTGAAAATCACGCAAAAGCGAAAGGCTATAGTCCATGGTGTCGGAGGGCATACTATAGTATGTCGTTTTTCACGATTTCGGAGGATTTGAAAAAAAGGTGAAAATCACGCAAAAGCGAAAGGCTATAGTCCATGGTGTCGGAGGGCATACTATAGTATGTCGTTTTTCACGATTTCGGAGGATTTAAAAAAAAAGGTGAAAATCACGCAAAAGCGAAAGGCTATAGTCCATGGTGTCGGAGGGCATACTATAGTATGTGGTTTTTCACGATTTCGGAGGATTTAAAAAAAAAGGTGAAAATCACGCAAAAGCGAAAGGCTATCGTCCATGGTGTCGGAGGGCATACTATTGTATGTCGTTTTTCACGATTTCGGAGGATTTGAAAAAAAGGTGAAAATCACGCAAAAGCGAAAGGCTATAGTCCATGGTGTCGGAGAGCATACTATAGTATGTCGTTTTTAACGATTTCGGAGGATTTAAAAAAAAAGGTGAAAATCACGCAAAAGCGAAAGGCTATAGTCCATGTTGTCGGAGGGCATACTATAGTATGTCGTTTTTCACGATTTCGGAGGATTTGAAAAAAAGGTGAAAATCACGCAAAAGCGAAAGGCTATAGTCCATGGTGTCGGAGGGCATACTATAGTATGTGGTTTTTCACGATTTCGGAGGATTAAAAAAAAAGGTGAAAATCACGCAAAAGCGAAAGGCTATAGTCCATGGTGTCGGAGGGCATACTATAGTATGTCGTTTTTCACGATTTCGGAGGATTTGAAAAAAAGGTGAAAATCACGCAAAAGTGAAAGGCTATAGTCCATGGTGTCGGAGGGCATACTATAGTATGTCGTTTTTCACGATTTCGGAGGATTTGAAAAAAAGGTGAAAATCACGCAAAAGCGAAAGGCTATAGTCCATGGTGTCGGAGGGCATACTATAGTATGTCGTTTTTCACGATTTCGGAGGATTTGAAAAAAAGGTGAAAATCACGCAAAAGCGAAAGGCTATAGTCCATGGTGTCGGAGGGCATACTATAGTATGTCGTTTTTCACGATTTCGGAGGATTTAAAAAAAAAGGTGAAAATCACGCAAAAGCGAAAGGCTATAGTCCATGGTGTCGGAGGGCATACTATAGTATGTCGTTTTTAACGATTTCGGAGGATTTAAAAAAAAAGGTGAAAATCACGCGAAAGCAAAAGGCTATAGTCCATGGTGTCGGAGGGCATACTATAGTATGTCGTTTTTCACGATTTCGGAGGATTAAAAAAAAAGGTGAAAATCACGCAAAAGCGAAAGGCTATAGTCCATGGTGTCGGAGGGCATACTATAGTATGTCGTTTTTCACGATTTCGGAGGATTTGAAAAAAAGGTGTAAATCACGCAAAAGCGAAAGGCTATAGTCCATGGTGTCGGAGGCATACTATAGTATGTCGTTTTTCACGATTTCGGAGGATTTTAAAAAAAAGGTGAAAATCACGCAAAAGCGAAAGGCTATAGTCCATGGTCTCGGACCGCATACTAGTATGTAGTTTTTCACGATTTCTGAGGATTTAAAAAAAAAAGGTGAAAATCACGCAAAAGCGAAAGGCGTGTCGGAGGGCATACTATAGTATGTCGTTTTTCACGATTTCGGAGGATTAAAAAAAAAGGTGAAAATCACGCAAAAGCGAAAGGCTATAGTCCATGGTGTCGGAGGGCATACTATAGTATGTCGTTTTTCACGATTTCGGAGGATTTGAAAAAAAGGTGAAAATCACGCAAAAGCGAAAGGCTATAGTCCATGGTGTCGGAGGGCATACTATAATATGTCGTTTTTCACGATTTCGGAGGATTTAAAAAAAAAGGTGAAAATCACGCAAAAGCGAAAGGCTATAGTCCATGGTGTCGGAGGGCATACTATAGTATGTCATTTTTCACGATTTCGGAGGATTTGAAAAAAAGGTGAAAATCACGCAAAAGCGAAAGGCTATAGTCCATGGTGTCGGAGGGCATACTATAGTATGTCGTTTTTCACAATTTCGGAGGATTTGAAAAAAAGGTGAAAATCACGCAAAAGCGAAAGGCTATAGTCCATGGTGTCGGAGGGCATACTATAGTATGTCGTTTTTCACGATTTCGGAGGATTAAAAAAAAAGGTGAAAATCACGCAAAAGCGAAAGGCTATAGTCCATGGTGTCGGAGGGCATACTATAGTATGTCGTTTTTCACGATTTCGGAGGATTTGAAAAAAAGGTGTAAATCACGCAAAAGCGAAAGGCTATAGTCCATGGTGTCGGAGGCATACTATAGTATGTCGTTTTTCACGATTTCGGAGGATTTTAAAAAAAAGGTGAAAATCACGCAAAAGCGAAAGGCTATAGTCCATGGTCTCGGACCGCATACTAGTATGTAGTTTTTCACGATTTCGGAGGATTTAAAAAAAAAAGGTGAAAATCACGCAAAAGCGAAAGGCGTGTCGGAGGGCATACTATAGTATGTCGTTTTTCACGATTTCGGAGGATTAAAAAAAAAGGTGAAAATCACGCAAAAGCGAAAGGCTATAGTCCATGGTGTCGGAGGGCATACTATAGTATGTCGTTTTTCACGATTTCGGAGGATTTGAAAAAAAGGTGAAAATCACGCAAAAGCGAAAGGCTATAGTCCATGGTGTCGGAGGGCATACTATAATATGTCGTTTTTCACGATTTCGGAGGATTTAAAAAAAAAGGTGAAAATCACGCAAAAGCGAAAGGCTATAGTCCATGGTGTCGGAGGGCATACTATAGTATGTCATTTTTCACGATTTCGGAGGATTTGAAAAAAAGGTGAAAATCACGCAAAAGCGAAAGGCTATAGTCCATGGTGTCGGAGGGCATACTATAGTATGTCGTTTTTCACAATTTCGGAGGATTTGAAAAAAAGGTGAAAATCACGCAAAAGCGAAAGGCTATAGTCCATGGTGTCGGAGGGCATACTATAGTATGTCGTTTTTCACGATTTCGGAGGATTTAAAAAAAAAGGTGAAAATCACGCAAAAGCGAAAGGCTATAGTCCATGGTGTCGGAGGGCATACTATAGTATGTCGTTTTTCACGATTTCGGAGGATTTGAAAAAAAGGTGAAAATCACGCAAAAGCGAAAGGCTATAGTCCATGGTGTCGGAGGGCATACTATAGTATGTCGTTTTTCACGATTTCGGAGGATTTGAAAAAAAGGTGAAAATCACGCAAAAGCGAAAGGCTATAGTCCATGGTGTCGGAGGGCATACTATAGTATGTCGTTTTTCACGATTTCGGAGGATTTGAAAAAAAGGTGAAAATCACGCAAAAGCGAAAGGCTATAGTCCATGGTGTCGGAGGGCATACTATAGTATGTGGTTTTTCACGATTTTGGAGGATTTAAAAAAAAAGGTGAAAATCACGCAAAAGCGAAAGGCTATAGTCCATGGTGTCGGAGGGCATACTATAGTATGTCGTTTTTCACGATTTCGGAGGATTTGAAAAAAAGGTGAAAATCACGCAAAAGCGAAAGGCTATAGTCCATGGTGTCGGAGGGCATACTATAGTATGTCGTTTTTCACGATTTCGGAGGATTTGAAAAAAAGGTGAAAATCACGCAAAAGCGAAAGGCTATAGTCCATGGTGTCGGAGGGCATACTATAGTATGTCGTTTTTCACGATTTCGGAGGATTTAAAAAAAAAGGTGAAAATCACGCAAAAGCGAAAGGCTATAGTCCATGGTCTCGGACCGCATACTAGTATGTCGTTTTTCACGATTTCGGAGGATTTAAAAAAAAAAGGTGAAAATCACGCAAAAGCGAAAGGCGTGTCGGAGGGCATACTATAGTATGTCGTTTTTCACGATTTCGGAGGATTAAAAAAAAAGGTGAAAATCACGCAAAAGGGAAAGGCTATAGTCCATGGTGTCGGAGGGCATACTATAGTATGTCGTTTTTCACGATTTCGGAGGATTTGAAAAAAAGGTGAAAATCACGCAAAAGCGAAAGGCTATAGTCCATGGTGTCGGAGAGCATACTATAGTATGTCGTTTTTAACGATTTCGGAGGATTTAAAAAAAAAGGTGAAAATCACGCAAAAGCAAAAGGCTATAGTCCATGGTGTCAGGGGGCATACTATATAGTATGTCGTTTTTCACGATTTCGGAGGATTAAAAAAAAAGGTGAAAATCACGCAAAAGCGAAAGGCTATAGTCCATGGTGTCGGAGGGCATACTATAGTATGTCGTTTTTCACGATTTCGGAGGATTTGAAAAAAAGGTGAAAATCACGCAAAAGCGAAAGGCTATAGTCCATGGTGTCGGAGGGCATACTATAGTATGTCGTTTTTCACGATTTCGGAGGATTTAAAAAAAAAAGGTGAAAATCACGCAAAAGCGAAAGGCTATAGTCCATGGTGTCGGAGGGCATACTATAGTATGTCGTTTTTCACGATTTCGGAGGATTAAAAAAAAAGGTGAAAATCACGCAAAAGCGAAAGGCTATAGTCCATGGTGTCGGAGGGCATACTATAGTATGTCGTTTTTCACGATTTCGGAGGATTTGAAAAAAAGGTGAAAATCACGCAAAAGCGAAAGGCTATAGTCCATGGTGTCGGAGGGCATACTATAGTATGTCGTTTTTCACGATTTCGGAGGATTTAAAAAAAAAGGTGAAAATCACGCAAAAGCGAAAGGCTATAGTCCATGGTGTCGGAGGGCATACTATAGTATGTCGTTTTTCACGATTTCGGAGGATTTAAAAAAAAAAGGTGAAAATCACGCAAAAGCGAAAGGCTATAGTCCATGGTGTCGGAGGGCATACTATAGTATGTGGTTTTTCACGATTTCGGAGGATTTAAAAAAAAAGGTGAAAATCACGCAAAAGCGAAAGGCTATCGTCCATGGTGTCGGAGGGCATACTATTGTATGTCGTTTTTCACGATTTCGGAGGATTTGAAAAAAAGGTGAAAATCACGCAAAAGCGAAAGGCTATAGTCCATGGTGTCGGAGAGCATACTATAGTATGTCGTTTTTAACGATTTCGGAGGATTTAAAAAAAAAGGTGAAAATCACGCAAAAGCAAAAGGCTATAGTCCATGGTGTCGGAGGGCATACTATAGTATGTCGTTTTTCACGATTTCGGAGGATTAAAAAAAAAGGTGAAAATCACGCAAAAGCGAAAGGCTATAGTCCATGGTGTCGGAGGGCATACTATAGTATGTCGTTTTTCACGATTTCGGAGGATTTGAAAAAAAGGTGAAAATCACGCAAAAGCGAAAGGCTATAGTCCATGGTGTCGGAGGGCATACTATAGTATGTCGTTTTTCACGATTTCGGAGGATTTAAAAAAAAAAGGTGAAAATCACGCAAAAGCGAAAGGCTATAGTCCATGGTGTCGGAGGGCATACTATAGTATGTCGTTTTTCACGATTTCGGAGGATTAAAAAAAAAGGTGAAAATCACGCAAAAGCGAAAGGCTATAGTCCATGGTGTCGGAGGGCATACTATAGTATGTCGTTTTTCACGATTTCGGAGGATTTTAAAAAAAAAGGTGAAAATCACGCAAAAGCGAAAGGCTATAGTCCATGGTGTCGGAGGGCATACTATAGTATGTGGTTTTTCACGATTTCGGAGGATTTAAAAAAAAAGGTGAAAATCACGCAAAAGCAAAAGGCTATAGTCCATGGTGTCGGAGGGCATACTATAGTATGTCGTTTTTCACGATTTCGGAGGATTAAAAAAAAAGGTGAAAATCACGCAAAAGCGAAAGGCTATAGTCCATGGTGTCGGAGGGCATACTATAGTATGTCGTTTTTCACGATTTCGGAGGATTTGAAAAAAAGGTGAAAATCACGCAAAAGCGAAAGGCTATAGTCCATGGTGTGGGAGGGCATACTATAGTATGTCGTTTTTCACGATTTCGGAGGATTTAAAAAAAAAGGTGAAAATCACGCAAAAGCGAAAGGCTATAGTCCATGTTGTCGGAGGGCATACTATAGTATGTCGTTTTTCACGATTTCGGAGGATTTGAAAAAAAGGTGAAAATCACGCAAAAGCGAAAGGCTATAGTCCATGGTGTCGGAGGGCATACTATAGTATGTCGTTTTTCACGATTTCGGAGGATTTGAAAAAAAGGTGAAAATCACGCAAAAGCGAAAGGCTATAGTCCATGGTGTCGGAGGGCATACTATAGTATGTCGTTTTTCACGATTTCGGAGGATTAAAAAAAAAGGTGAAAATCACGCAAAAGCGAAAGGCTATAGTCCATGGTGTCGGAGGGCATACTATAGTATGTCGTTTTTCACGATTTCGGAGGATTTAAAAAAAAAAGGTGAAAATCACGCAAAAGCGAAAGGCTATAGTCCATGGTCTCGGAGGGCATACTATAGTATGTCGTTTTTCACGATTTTGGAGGATTTTAAAAAAAAAGGTGAAAATCACGCAAAAGCGAAAGGCTATAGTCCATGGTGTCGGAGGGCATACTATAGTATGTCGTTTTTCACGATTTCGGAGGATTTTAAAAAAAAGGTGAAAATCACGCAAAAGCAAAAGGCTATAGTCCATGGTGTCGGAGGGCATACTATAGTATGTCGTTTTTCACGATTTCGGAGGATTCAAAAAAAAGGTGAAAATCACGCAAAAGCGAAAGGCTATAGTCCATGGTGTCGGAGGGCATACTATAGTATGTCGTTTTTCACGATTTCGGAGGATTTGAAAAAAAGGTGAAAATCACGCAAAAGCGAAAGGCTATAGTCCATGGTGTGGGAGGGCATACTATAGTATGTCGTTTTTCACGATTTCGGAGGATTTAAAAAAAAAGGTGAAAATCACGCAAAAGCGAAAGGCTATAGTCCATGTTGTCGGAGGGCATACTATAGTATGTCGTTTTTCACGATTTCGGAGGATTTGAAAAAAAGGTGAAAATCACGCAAAAGCGAAAGGCTATAGTCCATGGTGTCGGAGGGCATACTATAGTATGTCGTTTTTCACGATTTCGGAGGATTTGAAAAAAAGGTGAAAATCACGCAAAAGCGAAAGGCTATAGTCCATGGTCTCGGACCGCATACTAGTATGTAGTTTTTCACGATTTTGGAGGATTTTTAAAAAAAAGGTGAAAATCACGCAAAAGCGAAAGGCTATAGTCCATGGTGTCGGAGGGCATACTATAGTATGTCGTTTTTCACGATTTCGGAGGATTTAAAAAAAAAAAGGTGAAAATCACGCAAAAGCGAAAGGCTATAGTCCATGGTGTCGGAGGGCATACTATAGTATGTGGTTTTTCACGATTTTGGAGGATTTTAAAAAAAAGGTGAAAATCACGCAAAAGCGAAAGGCTATAGTCCATGGTGTCGGAGGGCATACTATAGTATGTCGTTTTTCACGATTTCGGAGGATTTGAAAAAAAGGTGAAAATCACGCAAAAGCGAAAGGCTATAGTCCATGGTGTCGGAGAGCATACTATAGTATGTCGTTTTTAACGATTTCGGAGGATTTAAAAAAAAAGGTGAAAATCACGCGAAAGCAAAAGGCTATAGTCCATGGTGTCGGAGGGCATACTATAGTATGTCGTTTTTCCACGATTTCGGAGGATTAAAAAAAAAGGTGAAAATCACGCAAAAGCGAAAGGCTATAGTCCATGGTGTCTGAGGGCATACTATAGTATGTCGTTTTTCACGATTTCGGAGGATTTGAAAAAAAGGTGAAAATCACGCAAAAGCGAAAGGCTATAGTCCATGGTGTCGGAGGGCATACTATAGTATGTCGTTTTTCACGATTTCGGAGGATTTAAAAAAAAAGGTGAAAATCACGCAAAAGCGAAAGGCTATAGTCCATGGTCTCGGACCGCATACTAGTATGTCGTTTTTCACGATTTCGGAGGATTTAAAAAAAAAAAGGTGAAAATCACGCAAAAGCGAAAGGCGTGTCGGAGGGCATACTATAGTATGTCGTTTTTCACGATTTCGGAGGATTAAAAAAAAAGGTGAAAATCACGCAAAAGCGAAAGGCTATAGTCCATGGTGTCGGAGGGCATACTATAGTATGTCGTTTTTCACGATTTCGGAGGATTTGAAAAAAAGGTGAAAATCACGCAAAAGCGAAAGGCTATAGTCCATGGTGTCGGAGGGCATACTATAGTATGTCGTTTTTCACGATTTCGGAGGATTAAAAAAAAAGGTGAAAATCACGCAAAAGCGAAAGGCTATAGTCCATGGTGTCGGAGGGCATACTATAGTATGTCGTTTTTCACGATTTCGGAGGATTTGAAAAAAAGGTGAAAATCACGCAAAAGCGAAAGGCTATAGTCCATGGTGTCGGAGGGCATACTATAGTATGTCGTTTTTCACGATTTCGGAGGATTTGAAAAAAAGGTGAAAATCACGCAAAAGCGAAAGGCTATAGTCCATGGTGTCGGAGGGCATACTATAGTATGTCGTTTTTCACGATTTCGGAGGATTTGAAAAAAAAGTGAAAATCACGCAAAAGCGAAAGGCTATAGTCCATGGTGTCGGAGGGCATACTATAGTATGTCGTTTTTCACGATTTCGGAGGATTTAAAAAAAAAGGTGAAAATCACGCAAAAGCGAAAGGCTATAGTCCATGGTGTCGCTGGGCATACTATAGTATGTCGTTTTTCACGATTTCGGAGGATTTGAAAAAAAGGTGAAAATCACGCAAAAGCGAAAGGCTATAGTCCATGGTGTCGGAGGGCATACTATAGTATGTCGTTTTTCACGATTTCGGAGGATTTGAAAAAAAGGTGAAAATCACGCAAAAGCGAAAGGCTATAGTCCATGGTGTCGGAGAGCATACTATAGTATGTCGTTTTTAACGATTTCGGAGGATTTAAAAAAAAGGTGAAAATCACGCGAAAGCAAAAGGCTATAGTCCATGGTGTCGGAGGGCATACTATAGTATGTCGTTTTTCACGATTTCGGAGGATTAAAAAAAAAGGTGAAAATCACGCAAAAGCGAAAGGCTATAGTCCATGGTGTCGGAGGGCATACTATAGTATGTCGTTTTTCACGATTTCGGAGGATTTGAAAAAAAGGTGAAAATCACGAAAAAGCGAAAGGCTATAGTCCATGGTGTCGGAGGGCATACTATAGTATGTCGTTTTTCACGATTTCGGAGGATTTAAAAAAAAATGTGAAAATCACGCAAAAGCGAAAGGCTATAGTCCATGGTCTCGGACCGCATACTAGTATGTCGTTTTTCACGATTTCGGAGGATTTAAAAAAAAAAGGTGAAAATCACGCAAAAGCGAAAGGCGTGTCGGAGGGCATACTATAGTATGTCGTTTTTCACGATTTCGGAGGATTAAAAAAAAAGGTGAAAATCACGCAAAAGCGAAAGGCTATAGTCCATGGTGTCGGAGGGCATACTATAGTATGTCGTTTTTCACGATTTCGGAGGATTTGAAAAAAAGGTGAAAATCACGCAAAAGCGAAAGGCTATAGTCCATGGTGTCGGAGGGCATACTATAGTATGTCGTTTTTCACGATTTCGGAGGATTTGAAAAAAAGGTGAAAATCACGCAAAAGCGAAAGGCTATAGTCCATGGTGTCGGAGGGCATACTATAGTATGTCGTTTTTCACGATTTCGGAGGATTAAAAAAAAAGGTGAAAATCACGCAAAAGCGAAAGGCTATAGTCCATGGTGTCGGAGGGCATACTATAGTATGTCGTTTTTCACGATTTCGGAGGATTTGAAAAAAAGGTGAAAATCACGCAAAAGCGAAAGGCTATAGTCCATGGTGTCGGAGGGCATACTATAGTATGTCGTTTTTCACGATTTCGGAGGATTAAAAAAAAAGGTGAAAATCACGCAAAAGCGAAAGGCTATAGTCCATGGTGTCGGAGGGCATACTATAGTATGTCGTTTTTCACGATTTCGGAGGATTTGAAAAAAAGGTGAAAATCACGCAAAAGCGAAAGGCTATAGTCCATGGTGTCGGAGGGCATACTATAGTATGTCGTTTTTCACGATTTCGGAGGATTTGAAAAAATGGTGAAAATCACGCAAAAGCGAAAGGCTATAGTCCATGGTGTCGGAGGGCATACTATAGTATGTCGTTTTTCACGATTTCGGAGGATTTGAAAAAAAGGTGAAAATCACGCAAAAGCGAAAGGCTATAGTCCATGGTGTCGGAGGGCATACTATAGTATGTCGTTTTTCACGATTTCGGAGGATTTAAAAAAAAAGGTGAAAATCACGCAAAAGCGAAAGGCTATAGTCCATGGTGTCGCTGGGCATACTATAGTATGTCGTTTTTCACGATTTCGGAGGATTTGAAAAAAAGGTGAAAATCACGCAAAAGCGAAAGGCTATAGTCCATGGTGTCGGAGGGCATACTATAGTATGTCGTTTTTCACGATTTCGGAGGATTTGAAAAAAAGGTGAAAATCACGCAAAAGCGAAAGGCTATAGTCCATGGTGTCGGAGAGCATACTATAGTATGTCGTTTTTAACGATTTCGGAGGATTTAAAAAAAAGGTGAAAATCACGCGAAAGCAAAAGGCTATAGTCCATGGTGTCGGAGGGCATACTATAGTATGTCGTTTTTCACGATTTCGGAGGATTAAAAAAAAAGGTGAAAATCACGCAAAAGCGAAAGGCTATAGTCCATGGTGTCGGAGGGCATACTATAGTATGTCGTTTTTCACGATTTCGGAGGATTTGAAAAAAAGGTGAAAATCACGAAAAAGCGAAAGGCTATAGTCCATGGTGTCGGAGGGCATACTATAGTATGTCGTTTTTCACGATTTCGGAGGATTTAAAAAAAAATGTGAAAATCACGCAAAAGCGAAAGGCTATAGTCCATGGTCTCGGACCGCATACTAGTATGTCGTTTTTCACGATTTCGGAGGATTTAAAAAAAAAAGGTGAAAATCACGCAAAAGCGAAAGGCGTGTCGGAGGGCATACTATAGTATGTCGTTTTTCACGATTTCGGAGGATTAAAAAAAAAGGTGAAAATCACGCAAAAGCGAAAGGCTATAGTCCATGGTGTCGGAGGGCATACTATAGTATGTCGTTTTTCACGATTTCGGAGGATTTGAAAAAAAGGTGAAAATCACGCAAAAGCGAAAGGCTATAGTCCATGGTGTCGGAGGGCATACTATAGTATGTCGTTTTTCACGATTTCGGAGGATTTAAAAAAAAAGGTGAAAATCACGCAAAAGCGAAAGGCTATAGTCCATGGTGTCGGAGGGCATACTATAGTATGTCGTTTTTCACGATTTCGGAGGATTTGAAAAAAAGGTGAAAATCACGCAAAAGCGAAAGGCTATAGTCCATGGTGTCGGAGGGCATACTATAGTATGTCGTTTTTCACGATTTCGGAGGATTTGAAAAAAAGGTGAAAATCACACAAAAGCGAAAGGCTATAGTCCATGGTGTCGGAGGGCATACTATAGTATGTCGTTTTTCACGATTTCGGAGGATTTGAAAAAAAGGTGAAAATCACGCAAAAGCGAAAGGCTATAGTCCATGGTGTCGGAGGGCATACTATAGTATGTCGTTTTTCACGATTTCGGAGGATTTGAAAAAAAGGTGAAAATCACACAAAAGCGAAAGGCTATAGTCCATGGTGTCGGAGGGCATACTATAGTATGTCGTTTTTCACGATTTCGGAGGATTAAAAAAAAAGGTGAAAATCACGCAAAAGGGAAAGGCTATAGTCCATGGTGTCGGAGGGCATACTATAGTATGTCGTTTTTCACGATTTCGGAGGATTTGAAAAAAAGGTGAAAATCACGCAAAAGCGAAAGGCTATAGTCCATGGTGTCGGAGAGCATACTATAGTATGTCGTTTTTAACGATTTCGGAGGATTTAAAAAAAAAGGTGAAAATCACGCAAAAGCAAAAGGCTATAGTCCATGGTGTCAGGGGGCATACTATATAGTATGTCGTTTTTCACGATTTCGGAGGATTAAAAAAAAAGGTGAAAATCACGCAAAAGCGAAAGGCTATAGTCCATGGTGTCGGAGGGCATACTATAGTATGTCGTTTTTCACGATTTCGGAGGATTTGAAAAAAAGGTGAAAATCACGCAAAAGCGAAAGGCTATAGTCCATGGTGTCGGAGGGCATACTATAGTATGTCGTTTTTCACGATTTCGGAGGATTTTAAAAAAAAAGGTGAAAATCACGCAAAAGCGAAAGGCTATAGTCCATGGTGTCGGAGGGCATACTATAGTATGTCGTTTTTCACGATTTCGGAGGATTAAAAAAAAAGGTGAAAATCACGCAAAAGCGAAAGGCTATAGTCCATGGTGTCGGAGGGCATACTATAGTATGTCGTTTTTCACGATTTCGGAGGATTTGAAAAAAAGGTGAAAATCACGCAAAAGCGAAAGGCTATAGTCCATGGTGTCGGAGAGCATACTATAGTATGTCGTTTTTAACGATTTCGGAGGATTTAAAAAAAAAGGTGAAAATCACGCAAAAGCAAAAGGCTATAGTCCATGGTGTCGGAGGGCATACTATAGTATGTCGTTTTTCACGATTTCGGAGGATTAAAAAAAAAGGTGAAAATCACGCAAAAGCGAAAGGCTATAGTCCATGGTGTCGGAGGGCATACTATAGTATGTCGTTTTTCACGATTTCGGAGGATTTGAAAAAAAGGTGAAAATCACGCAAAAGCGAAAGGCTATAGTCCATGGTGTCGGAGGGCATACTATAGTATGTCGTTTTTCACGATTTCGGAGGATTTAAAAAAAAAAGGTGAAATCACGCAAAAGCGAAAGGCTATAGTCCATGGTGTCGGAGGGCATACTATAGTATGTCGTTTTTCACGATTTCGGAGGATTAAAAAAAAAAGGTGAAAATCACGCAAAAGCGAAAGGCTATAGTCCATGGTGTCGGAGGGCATACTATAGTATGTCGTTTTTCACGATTTCGGAGGATTTGAAAAAAAGGTGAAAATCACGCAAAAGCGAAAGGCTATAGTCCATGGTGTCGGAGGGCATACTATAGTATGTCGTTTTTCACGATTTCGGAGGATTTAAAAAAAAAGGTGAAAATCACGCAAAAGCGAAAGGCTATAGTCCATGGTGTCGGAGGGCATACTATAGTATGTCGTTTTTCACGATTTCGGAGGATTTTAAAAAAAAAGGTGAAAATCACGCAAAAGCGAAAGGCTATAGTCCATGGTGTCGGAGGGCATACTATAGTATGTGGTTTTTCACGATTTCGGAGGATTTAAAAAAAAAGGTGAAAATCACGCAAAAGCGAAAGGCTATCGTCCATGGTGTCGGAGGGCATACTATTGTATGTCGTTTTTCACGATTTCGGAGGATTTGAAAAAAAGGTGAAAATCACGCAAAAGCGAAAGGCTATAGTCCATGGTGTCGGAGAGCATACTATAGTATGTCGTTTTTAACGATTTCGGAGGATTTAAAAAAAAAGGTGAAAATCACGCAAAAGCAAAAGGCTATAGTCCATGGTGTCGGAGGGCATACTATAGTATGTCGTTTTTCACGATTTCGGAGGATTAAAAAAAAAGGTGAAAATCACGCAAAAGCGAAAGGCTATAGTCCATGGTGTCGGAGGGCATACTATAGTATGTCGTTTTTCACGATTTCGGAGGATTAAAAAAAAAGGTGAAAATCACGCAAAAGCGAAAGGCTATAGTCCATGGTGTCGGAGGGCATACTATAGTATGTCGTTTTTCACGATTTCGGAGGATTTGAAAAAAAGGTGAAAATCACGCAAAAGCGAAAGGCTATAGTCCATGGTGTCGGAGAGCATACTATAGTATGTCGTTTTTAACGATTTCGGAGGATTTAAAAAAAAAGGTGAAAATCACGCAAAAGCAAAAGGCTATAGTCCATGGTGTCGGAGGGCATACTATAGTATGTCGTTTTTCACGATTTCGGAGGATTAAAAAAAAAGGTGAAAATCACGCAAAAGCGAAAGGCTATAGTCCATGGTGTCGGAGGGCATACTATAGTATGTCGTTTTTCACGATTTCGGAGGATTTGAAAAAAAGGTGAAAATCACGCAAAAGCGAAAGGCTATAGTCCATGGTGTCGGAGGGCATACTATAGTATGTCGTTTTTCACGATTTCGGAGGATTTAAAAAAAAAAGGTGAAATCACGCAAAAGCGAAAGGCTATAGTCCATGGTGTCGGAGGGCATACTATAGTATGTCGTTTTTCACGATTTCGGAGGATTAAAAAAAAAGGTGAAAATCACGCAAAAGCGAAAGGCTATAGTCCATGGTGTCGGAGGGCATACTATAGTATGTCGTTTTTCACGATTTCGGAGGATTTGAAAAAAAGGTGAAAATCACGCAAAAGCGAAAGGCTATAGTCCATGGTGTCGGAGGGCATACTATAGTATGTCGTTTTTCACGATTTCGGAGGATTTAAAAAAAAAGGTGAAAATCACGCAAAAGCGAAAGGCTATAGTCCATGGTGTCGGAGGGCATACTATAGTATGTCGTTTTTCACGATTTCGGAGGATTTAAAAAAAAAAGGTGAAAATCACGCAAAAGCGAAAGGCTATAGTCCATGGTGTCGGAGGGCATACTATAGTATGTGGTTTTTCACGATTTCGGAGGATTTAAAAAAAAAGGTGAAAATCACGCAAAAGCGAAAGGCTATCGTCCATGGTGTCGGAGGGCATACTATTGTATGTCGTTTTTCACGATTTCGGAGGATTTGAAAAAAAGGTGAAAATCACGCAAAAGCGAAAGGCTATAGTCCATGGTGTCGGAGAGCATACTATAGTATGTCGTTTTTAACGATTTCGGAGGATTTAAAAAAAAAGGTGAAAATCACGCAAAAGCAAAAGGCTATAGTCCATGGTGTCGGAGGGCATACTATAGTATGTCGTTTTTCACGATTTCGGAGGATTAAAAAAAAAGGTGAAAATCACGCAAAAGCGAAAGGCTATAGTCCATGGTGTCGGAGGGCATACTATAGTATGTCGTTTTTCACGATTTCGGAGGATTTGAAAAAAAGGTGAAAATCACGCAAAAGCGAAAGGCTATAGTCCATGGTGTGGGAGGGCATACTATAGTATGTCGTTTTTCACGATTTCGGAGGATTTAAAAAAAAAGGTGAAAATCACGCAAAAGCGAAAGGCTATAGTCCATGTTGTCGGAGGGCATACTATAGTATGTCGTTTTTCACGATTTCGGAGGATTTGAAAAAAAGGTGAAAATCACGCAAAAGCGAAAGGCTATAGTCCATGGTGTCGGAGGGCATACTATAGTATGTCGTTTTTCACGATTTCGGAGGATTAAAAAAAAAAGGTGAAAATCACGCAAAAGCGAAAGGCTATAGTCCATGGTGTCGGAGGGCATACTATAGTATGTCGTTTTTCACGATTTCGGAGGATTTAAAAAAAAAAGGTGAAAATCACGCAAAAGCGAAAGGCTATAGTCCATGGTCTCGGACCGCATACTAGTATGTCGTTTTTCACGATTTTGGAGGATTTTAAAAAAAAAGGTGAAAATCACGCAAAAGCGAAAGGCTATAGTCCATGGTGTCGGAGGGCATACTATAGTATGTCGTTTTTCACGATTTCGGAGGATTTGAAAAAAAGGTGAAAATCACGCAAAAGCGAAAGGCTATAGTCCATGGTGTGGGAGGGCATACTATAGTATGTCGTTTTTCACGATTTCGGAGGATTTAAAAAAAAAGGTGAAAATCACGCAAAAGCGAAAGGCTATAGTCCATGTTGTCGGAGGGCATACTATAGTATGTCGTTTTTCACGATTTCGGAGGATTTTAAAAAAAAAGGTGAAAATCACGCAAAAGCGAAAGGCTATAGTCCATGGTGTCGGAGGGCATACTATAGTATGTGGTTTTTCACGATTTCGGAGGATTTAAAAAAAAAGGTGAAAATCACGCAAAAGCGAAAGGCTATCGTCCATGGTGTCGGAGGGCATACTATTGTATGTCGTTTTTCACGATTTCGGAGGATTTGAAAAAAAGGTGAAAATCACGCAAAAGCGAAAGGCTATAGTCCATGGTGTCGGAGAGCATACTATAGTATGTCGTTTTTAACGATTTCGGAGGATTTAAAAAAAAAAGGTGAAAATCACGCAAAAGCAAAAGGCTATAGTCCATGGTGTCGGAGGGCATACTATAGTATGTCGTTTTTCACGATTTCGGAGGATTAAAAAAAAAGGTGAAAATCACGCAAAAGCGAAAGGCTATAGTCCATGGTGTCGGAGGGCATACTATAGTATGTCGTTTTTCACGATTTCGGAGGATTTGAAAAAAAGGTGAAAATCACGCAAAAGCGAAAGGCTATAGTCCATGGTGTGGGAGGGCATACTATAGTATGTCGTTTTTCACGATTTCGGAGGATTTAAAAAAAAAGGTGAAAATCACGCAAAAGCGAAAGGCTATAGTCCATGTTGTCGGAGGGCATACTATAGTATGTCGTTTTTCACGATTTCGGAGGATTTGAAAAAAAGGTGAAAATCACGCAAAAGCGAAAGGCTATAGTCCATGGTGTCGGAGGGCATACTATAGTATGTCGTTTTTCACGATTTCGGAGGATTAAAAAAAAAAGGTGAAAATCACGCAAAAGCGAAAGGCTATAGTCCATGGTGTCGGAGGGCATACTATAGTATGTCGTTTTTCACGATTTCGGAGGATTTAAAAAAAAAAGGTGAAAATCACGCAAAAGCGAAAGGCTATAGTCCATGGTCTCGGACCGCATACTAGTATGTCGTTTTTCACGATTTTGGAGGATTTTAAAAAAAAAGGTGAAAATCACGCAAAAGCGAAAGGCTATAGTCCATGGTGTCGGAGGGCATACTATAGTATGTCGTTTTTCACGATTTCGGAGGATTTGAAAAAAAGGTGAAAATCACGCAAAAGCGAAAGGCTATAGTCCATGGTGTGGGAGGGCATACTATAGTATGTCGTTTTTCACGATTTCGGAGGATTTAAAAAAAAAGGTGAAAATCACGCAAAAGCGAAAGGCTATAGTCCATGTTGTCGGAGGGCATACTATAGTATGTCGTTTTTCACGATTTCGGAGGATTTGAAAAAAAGGTGAAAATCACGCAAAAGCGAAAGGCTATAGTCCATGGTGTCGGAGGGCATACTATAGTATGTCGTTTTTCACGATTTCGGAGGATTTGAAAAAAAGGTGAAAATCACGCAAAAGCGAAAGGCTATAGTCCATGGTCTCGGACCGCATACTAGTATGTCGTTTTTCACGATTTTGGAGGATTTTAAAAAAAAAGGTGAAAATCACGCAAAAGCGAAAGGCTATAGTCCATGGTGTCGGAGGGCATACTATAGTATGTCGTTTTTCACGATTTCGGAGGATTTAAAAAAAAAAGGTGAAAATCACGCAAAAGCGAAAGGCTATAGTCCATGGTGTCGGAGGGCATACTATAGTATGTCGTTTTTCACGATTTCGGAGGATTTGAAAAAAAGGTGAAAATCACGCAAAAGCGAAAGGCTATAGTCCATGGTGTCGGAGGGCATACTATAGTATGTCGTTTTTCACGATTTCGGAGGATTTAAAAAAAAAAGGTGAAAATCACGCAAAAGCGAAAGGCTATAGTCCATGGTGTCGGAGGGCATACTATAGTATGTCGTTTTTCACGATTTCGGAGGATTAAAAAAAAAGGTGAAAATCACGCAAATCGAAAGGCTATAGTCCATGGTGTCGGAGGGCATACTATAGTATGTCGTTTTTCACGATTTCGGAGGATTTGAAAAAAAGGTGAAAATCACGCAAAAGCGAAAGGCTATAGTCCATGGTGTCGGAGGGCATACTATAGTATGTCGTTTTTCACGATTTCGGAGGATTTAAAAAAAAAGGTGAAAATCACGCAAAAGCGAAAGGCTATAGTCCATGGTGTCGGAGGGCATACTATAGTATGTCGTTTTTCACGATTTCGGAGGATTTTAAAAAAAAGGTGAAAATCACGCAAAAGCGAAAGGCTATAGTCCATGGTGTCGGAGGGCATACTATAGTATGTGGTTTTTCACGATTTCGGAGGATTTAAAAAAAAAGGTGAAAATCACGCAAAAGCGAAAGGCTATCGTCCATGGTGTCGGAGGGCATACTATTGTATGTCGTTTTTCACGATTTCGGAGGATTTGAAAAAAAGGTGAAAATCACGCAAAAGCGAAAGGCTATAGTCCATGGTGTCGGAGAGCATACTATAGTATGACGTTTTTAACGATTTCGGAGGATTTAAAAAAAAAGGTGAAAATCACGCAAAAGCAAAAGGCTATAGTCCATGGTGTCGGAGGGCATACTATAGTATGTCGTTTTTCACGATTTCGGAGGATTAAAAAAAAAGGTGAAAATCACGCAAAAGCGAAAGGCTATAGTCCATGGTGTCGGAGGGCATACTATAGTATGTCGTTTTTCACGATTTCGGAGGATTTGAAAAAAAGGTGAAAATCACGCAAAAGCGAAAGGCTATAGTCCATGGTGTCGGAGGGCATACTATAGTATGTCGTTTTTCACGATTTCGGAGGATTTTAAAAAAAAAGGTGAAAATCACGCAAAAGCGAAAGGCTATAGTCCATGGTGTCGGAGGGCATACTATAGTATGTCGTTTTTCACGATTTCGGAGGATTAAAAAAAAAGGTGAAAATCACGCAAAAGCGAAAGGCTATAGTCCATGGTGTCGGAGGGCATACTATAGTATGTCGTTTTTCACGATTTCGGAGGATTTGAAAAAAAGGTGAAAATCACGCAAAAGCGAAAGGCTATAGTCCATGGTGTCGGAGGGCATACTATAGTATGTCGTTTTTCACGATTTCGGAGGATTTAAAAAAAAAGGTGAAAATCACGCAAAAGCGAAAGGCTATAGTCCATGGTGTCGGAGGGCATACTATAGTATGTCGTTTTTCACGATTTCGGAGGATTTTAAAAAAAAAGGTGAAAATCACGCAAAAGCGAAAGGCTATAGTCCATGGTGTCGGAGGGCATACTATAGTATGTGGTTTTTCACGATTTCGGAGGATTTAAAAAAAAAGGTGAAAATCACGCAAAAGCGAAAGGCTATCGTCCATGGTGTCGGAGGGCATACTATTGTATGTCGTTTTTCACGATTTCGGAGGATTTGAAAAAAAGGTGAAAATCACGCAAAAGCGAAAGGCTATAGTCCATGGTGTCGGAGAGCATACTATAGTATGTCGTTTTTAACGATTTCGGAGGATTTTAAAAAAAAGGTGAAAATCACGCAAAAGCAAAAGGCTATAGTCCATGGTGTCGGAGGGCATACTATAGTATGTCGTTTTTCACGATTTCGGAGGATTAAAAAAAAAGGTGAAAATCACGCAAAAGCGAAAGGCTATAGTCCATGGTGTCGGAGGGCATACTATAGTATGTCGTTTTTCACGATTTCGGAGGATTTGAAAAAAAGGTGAAAATCACGCAAAAGCGAAAGGCTATAGTCCATGGTGTGGGAGGGCATACTATAGTATGTCGTTTTTCACGATTTCGGAGGATTTAAAAAAAAAGGTGAAAATCACGCAAAAGCGAAAGGCTATAGTCCATGTTGTCGGAGGGCATACTATAGTATGTCGTTTTTCACGATTTCGGAGGATTTGAAAAAAAGGTGAAAATCACGCAAAAGCGAAAGGCTATAGTCCATGGTGTCGGAGGGCATACTATAGTATGTCGTTTTTCACGATTTCGGAGGATTTGAAAAAAAGGTGAAAATCACGCAAAAGCGAAAGGCTATAGTCCATGGTGTCGGAGGGCATACTATAGTATGTCGTTTTTCACGATTTCGGAGGATTAAAAAAAAAGGTGAAAATCACGCAAAAGCGAAAGGCTATAGTCCATGGTGTCGGAGGGCATACTATAGTATGTCGTTTTTCACGATTTCGGAGGATTTAAAAAAAAAAGGTGAAAATCACGCAAAAGCGAAAGGCTATAGTCCATGGTCTCGGACCGCATACTAGTATGTCGTTTTTCACGATTTTGGAGGATTTTAAAAAAAAAGGTGAAAATCACGCAAAAGCGAAAGGCTATAGTCCATGGTGTCGGAGGGCATACTATAGTATGTCGTTTTTCACGATTTCGGAGGATTTTAAAAAAAAGGTGAAAATCACGCAAAAGCAAAAGGCTATAGTCCATGGTGTCGGAGGGCATACTATAGTATGTCGTTTTTCACGATTTCGGAGGATTAAAAAAAAAGGTGAAAATCACGCAAAAGCGAAAGGCTATAGTCCATGGTGTCGGAGGGCATACTATAGTATGTCGTTTTTCACGATTTCGGAGGATTTGAAAAAAAGGTGAAAATCACGCAAAAGCGAAAGGCTATAGTCCATGGTCTCGGACCGCATACTAGTATGTCGTTTTTCACGATTTTGGAGGATTTAAAAAAAAAAGGTGAAAATCACGCAAAAGCGAAAGGCTATAGTCCATGGTGTCGGAGGGCATACTATAGTATGTCGTTTTTCACGATTTCGGAGGATTTAAAAAAAAAAGGTGAAAATCACGCAAAAGCGAAAGGCTATAGTCCATGGTGTCGGAGGGCATACTATAGTATGTGGTTTTTCACGATTTTGGAGGATTTTTAAAAAAAGGTGAAAATCACGCAAAAGCGAAAGGCTATAGTCCATGGTGTCGGAGGGCATACTATAGTATGTCGTTTTTCACGATTTCGGAGGATTTGATAAAAAGGTGAAAATCACGCAAAAGCGAAAGGCTATAGTCCATGGTGTCGGAGAGCATACTATAGTATGTCGTTTTTAACGATTTCGGAGGATTTAAAAAAAAAGGTGAAAATCACGCGAAAGCAAAAGGCTATAGTCCATGGTGTCGGAGGGCATACTATAGTATGTCGTTTTTCCACGATTTCGGAGGATTAAAAAAAAAGGTGAAAATCACGCAAAAGCGAAAGGCTATAGTCCATGGTGTCTGAGGGCATACTATAGTATGTCGTTTTTCACGATTTCGGAGGATTTGAAAAAAAGGTGAAAATCACGCAAAAGCGAAAGGCTATAGTCCATGGTCTCGGACCGCATACTAGTATGTCGTTTTTCACGATTTTGGAGGATTTTAAAAAAAAAAGGTGAAAATCACGCAAAAGCGAAAGGCTATAGTCCATGGTGTCGGAGGGCATACTATAGTATGTCGTTTTTCACGATTTCGGAGGATTTAAAAAAAAAAGGTGAAAATCACGCAAAAGCGAAAGGCTATAGTCCATGGTGTCGGAGGGCATACTATAGTATGTGGTTTTTCACGATTTTGGAGGATTTTAAAAAAAAGGTGAAAATCACGCAAAAGCGAAAGGCTATAGTCCATGGTGTCGGAGGGCATACTATAGTATGTCGTTTTTCACGATTTCGGAGGATTTGAAAAAAAGGTGAAAATCACGCAAAAGCGAAAGGCTATAGTCCATGGTGTCGGAGAGCATACTATAGTATGTCGTTTTTAACGATTTCGGAGGATTTAAAAAAAAAAGGTGAAAATCACGCGAAAGCAAAAGGCTATAGTCCATGGTGTCGGAGGGCATACTATAGTATGTCGTTTTTCCACGATTTCGGAGGATTAAAAAAAAAGGTGAAAATCACGCAAAAGCGAAAGGCTATAGTCCATGGTGTCTGAGGGCATACTATAGTATGTCGTTTTTCACGATTTCGGAGGATTTGAAAAAAAGGTGAAAATCACGCAAAAGCGAAAGGCTATAGTCCATGGTGTCGGAGGGCATACTATAGTATGTCGTTTTTCACGATTTCGGAGGATTTAAAAAAAAAGGTGAAAATCACGCAAAAGCGAAAGGCTATAGTCCATGGTCTCGGACCGCATACTAGTATGTCGTTTTTCACGATTTCGGAGGATTTTTAAAAAAAAAGGTGAAAATCACGCAAAAGCGAAAGGCGTGTCGGAGGGCATACTATAGTATGTCGTTTTTCACGATTTCGGAGGATTTAAAAAAAAGGTGAAAATCACGCAAAAGCGAAAGGCTATAGTCCATGGTGTCGGAGGGCATACTATAGTATGTCGTTTTTCACGATTTCGGAGGATTTGAAAAAAAGGTGAAAATCACGCAAAAGCGAAAGGCTATAGTCCATGGTGTCGGAGGGCATACTATAGTATGTCGTTTTTCACGATTTCGGAGGATTAAAAAAAAAGGTGAAAATCACGCAAAAGCGAAAGGCTATAGTCCATGGTGTCGGAGGGCATACTATAGTATGTCGTTTTTCACGATTTCGGAGGATTTGAAAAAAAGGTGAAAATCACGCAAAAGCGAAAGGCTATAGTCCATGGTGTCGGAGGGCATACTATAGTATGTCGTTTTTCACGATTTCGGAGGATTTGAAAAAAAGGTGAAAATCACGCAAAAGCGAAAGGCTATAGTCCATGGTGTCGGAGGGCATACTATAGTATGTCGTTTTTCACGATTTCGGAGGATTTGAAAAAAAGGTGAAAATCACGCAAAAGCGAAAGGCTATAGTCCATGGTGTCGGAGGGCATACTATAGTATGTCGTTTTTCACGATTTCGGAGGATTTAAAAAAAAAGGTGAAAATCACGCAAAAGCGAAAGGCTATAGTCCATGGTGTCGGAGGGCATACTATAGTATGTCGTTTTTCACGATTTCGGAGGATTTGAAAAAAAGGTGAAAATCACGCAAAAGCGAAAGGCTATAGTCCATGGTGTCGGAGGGCATACTATAGTATGTCGTTTTTCACGATTTCGGAGGATTTGAAAAAAAGGTGAAAATCACGCAAAAGCGAAAGGCTATAGTCCATGGTGTCGGAGAGCATACTATAGTATGTCGTTTTTAACGATTTCGGAGGATTTAAAAAAAAGGTGAAAATCACGCGAAAGCAAAAGGCTATAGTCCATGGTGTCGGAGGGCATACTATAGTATGTCGTTTTTCACGATTTCGGAGGATTAAAAAAAAAGGTGAAAATCACGCAAAAGCGAAAGGCTATAGTCCATGGTGTCGGAGGGCATACTATAGTATGTCGTTTTTCACGATTTCGGAGGATTTGAAAAAAAGGTGAAAATCACGAAAAAGCGAAAGGCTATAGTCCATGGTGTCGGAGGGCATACTATAGTATGTCGTTTTTCACGATTTCGGAGGATTTAAAAAAAAATGTGAAAATCACGCAAAAGCGAAAGGCTATAGTCCATGGTCTCGGACCGCATACTAGTATGTCGTTTTTCACGATTTCGGAGGATTTAAAAAAATAAAGGTGAAAATCACGCAAAAGCGAAAGGCGTGTCGGAGGGCATACTATAGTATGTCGTTTTTCACGATTTCGGAGGATTAAAAAAAAAGGTGAAAATCACGCAAAAGCGAAAGGCTATAGTCCATGGTGTCGGAGGGCATACTATAGTATGTCGTTTTTCACGATTTCGGAGGATTTGAAAAAAAGGTGAAAATCACGCAAAAGCGAAAGGCTATAGTCCATGGTGTCGGAGGGCATACTATAGTATGTCGTTTTTCACGATTTCGGAGGATTTAAAAAAAAAGGTGAAAATCACGCAAAAGCGAAAGGCTATAGTCCATGGTGTCGGAGGGCATACTATAGTATGTCGTTTTTCACGATTTCGGAGGATTTGAAAAAAAGGTGAAAATCACGCAAAAGCGAAAGGCTATAGTCCATGGTGTCGGAGGGCATACTATAGTATGTCGTTTTTCACGATTTCGGAGGATTTGAAAAAAAGGTGAAAATCACACAAAAGCGAAAGGCTATAGTCCATGGTGTCGGAGGGCATACTATAGTATGTCGTTTTTCACGATTTCGGAGGATTAAAAAAAAAGGTGAAAATCACGCAAAAGGGAAAGGCTATAGTCCATGGTGTCGGAGGGCATACTATAGTATGTCGTTTTTCACGATTTCGGAGGATTTGAAAAAAAGGTGAAAATCACGCAAAAGCGAAAGGCTATAGTCCATGGTGTCGGAGAGCATACTATAGTATGTCGTTTTTAACGATTTCGGAGGATTTAAAAAAAAAGGTGAAAATCACGCAAAAGCAAAAGGCTATAGTCCATGGTGTCAGGGGGCATACTATATAGTATGTCGTTTTTCACGATTTCGGAGGATTAAAAAAAAAGGTGAAAATCACGCAAAAGCGAAAGGCTATAGTCCATGGTGTCGGAGGGCATACTATAGTATGTCGTTTTTCACGATTTCGGAGGATTTGAAAAAAAGGTGAAAATCACGCAAAAGCGAAAGGCTATAGTCCATGGTGTCGGAGGGCATACTATAGTATGTCGTTTTTAACGATTTCGGAGGATTTAAAAAAAAAGGTGAAAATCACGCAAAAGCGAAAGGCTATAGTCCATGGTCTCGGACCGCATACTAGTATGTCGTTTTTCACGATTTCGGAGGATTTTTAAAAAAAAGGTGAAAATCACGCAAAAGCGAAAGGCTATAGTCCATGGTGTCGGAGGGCATACTATAGTATGTCGTTTTTCACGATTTCGGAGGATTAAAAAAAAAGGTGAAAATCACGCAAAAGCGAAAGGCTATAGTCCATGGTGTCGGAGGGCATACTATAGTATGTCGTTTTTCACGATTTCGGAGGATTTGAAAAAAAGGTGAAAATCACGCAAAAGCGAAAGGCTATAGTCCATGGTGTCGGAGGGCATACTATAGTATGTCGTTTTTCACGATTTCGGAGGATTTAAAAAAAAAGGTGAAAATCACGCAAAAGCGAAAGGCTATAGTCCATGGTGTCGGAGGGCATACTATAGTATGTCGTTTTTCACGATTTCGGAGGATTTAAAAAAAAAAGGTGAAAATCACGCAAAAGCGAAAGGCTATAGTCCATGGTGTCGGAGGGCATACTATAGTATGTGGTTTTTCACGATTTCGGAGGATTTAAAAAAAAAGGTGAAAATCACGCAAAAGCGAAAGGCTATAGTCCATGGTCTCGGACCGCATACTAGTATGTCGTTTTTCACGATTTCGGAGGATTTTAAAAAAAAAGGTGAAAATCACGCAAAAGCGAAAGGCTATAGTCCATGGTGTCGGAGGGCATACTATAGTATGTCGTTTTTCACGATTTCGGAGGATTAAAAAAAAAGGTGAAAATCACGCAAAAGCGAAAGGCTATAGTCCATGGTGTCGGAGGGCATACTATAGTATGTCGTTTTTCACGATTTCGGAGGATTTGAAAAAAAGGTGAAAATCACGCAAAAGCGAAAGGCTATAGTCCATGGTGTCGGAGGGCATACTATAGTATGTCGTTTTTCACGATTTCGGAGGATTTAAAAAAAAAGGTGAAAATCACGCAAAAGCGAAAGGCTATAGTCCATGGTGTCGGAGGGCATACTATAGTATGTCGTTTTTCACGATTTCGGAGGATTTAAAAAAAAAAGGTGAAAATCACGCAAAAGCGAAAGGCTATAGTCCATGGTGTCGGAGGGCATACTATAGTATGTGGTTTTTCACGATTTCGGAGGATTTAAAAAAAAAGGTGAAAATCACGCAAAAGCGAAAGGCTATCGTCCATGGTGTCGGAGGGCATACTATTGTATGTCGTTTTTCACGATTTCGGAGGATTTGAAAAAAAGGTGAAAATCATGCAAAAGCGAAAGTCCATGGTGTCGGAGAGCATACTATAGTATGTCGTTTTTAACGATTTCGGAGGATTTAAAAAAAAAAGGTGAAAATCACGCAAAAGCAAAAGGCTATAGTCCATGGTGTCGGAGGGCATACTATAGTATGTCGTTTTTCACGATTTCGGAGGATTAAAAAAAAAGGTGAAAATCACGCAAAAGCGAAAGGCTATAGTCCATGGTGTCGGAGGGCATACTATAGTATGTCGTTTTTCACGATTTCGGAGGATTTGAAAAAAAGGTGAAAATCACGCAAAAGCGAAAGGCTATAGTCCATGGTGTCGGAGAGCATACTATAGTATGTCGTTTTTAACGATTTCGGAGGATTTAAAAAAAAAGGTGAAAATCACGCGAAAGCAAAAGGCTATAGTCCATGGTGTCGGAGGGCATACTATAGTATGTCGTTTTTCCACGATTTCGGAGGATTAAAAAAAAAGGTGAAAATCACGCAAAAGCGAAAGGCTATAGTCCATGGTGTCTGAGGGCATACTATAGTATGTCGTTTTTCACGATTTCGGAGGATTTGAAAAAAAGGTGAAAATCACGCAAAAGCGAAAGGCTATAGTCCATGGTGTCGGAGGGCATACTATAGTATGTTGTTTTTCACGATTTCGGAGGATTTAAAAAAAAAGGTGAAAATCACGCAAAAGCGAAAGGCTATAGTCCATGGTCTCGGACCGCATACTAGTATGTCGTTTTTCACGATTTCGGAGGATTTTTAAAAAAAAAAGGTGAAAATCACGCAAAAGCGAAAGGCGTGTCGGAGGGCATACTATAGTATGTCGTTTTTCACGATTTCGGAGGATTAAAAAAAAAGGTGAAAATCACGCAAAAGCGAAAGGCTATAGTCCATGGTGTCGGAGGGCATACTATAGTATGTCGTTTTTCACGATTTCGGAGGATTTGAAAAAAAGGTGAAAATCACGCAAAAGCGAAAGGCTATAGTCCATGGTGTCGGAGGGCATACTATAGTATGTCGTTTTTCACGATTTCGGAGGATTTGAAAAAAAGGTGAAAATCACGCAAAAGCGAAAGGCTATAGTCCATGGTGTCGGAGGGCATACTATAGTATGTCGTTTTTCACGATTTCGGAGGATTTGAAAAAAAGGTGAAAATCACGCAAAAGCGAAAGGCTATAGTCCATGGTGTCGGAGGGCATACTATAGTATGTCGTTTTTCACGATTTCGGAGGATTTGAAAAAAAGGTGAAAATCACGCAAAAGCGAAAGGCTATAGTCCATGGTGTCGGAGGGCATACTATAGTATGTCGTTTTTCACGATTTCGGAGGATTTAAAAAAAAAGGTGAAAATCACGCAAAAGCGAAAGGCTATAGTCCATGGTGTCGGAGGGCATACTATAGTATGTCGTTTTTCACGATTTCGGAGGATTTGAAAAAAAGGTGAAAATCACGCAAAAGCGAAAGGCTATAGTCCATGGTGTCGGAGGGCATACTATAGTATGTCGTTTTTCACGATTTCGGAGGATTTGAAAAAAAGGTGAAAATCACGCAAAAGCGAAAGGCTATAGTCCATGGTGTCGGAGAGCATACTATAGTATGTCGTTTTTAACGATTTCGGAGGATTTAAAAAAAAGGTGAAAATCACGCGAAAGCAAAAGGCTATAGTCCATGGTGTCGGAGGGCATACTATAGTATGTCGTTTTTCACGATTTCGGAGGATTAAAAAAAAAGGTGAAAATCACGCAAAAGCGAAAGGCTATAGTCCATGGTGTCGGAGGGCATACTATAGTATGTCGTTTTTCACGATTTCGGAGGATTTGAAAAAAAGGTGAAAATCACGAAAAAGCGAAAGGCTATAGTCCATGGTGTCGGAGGGCATACTATAGTATGTCGTTTTTCACGATTTCGGAGGATTTAAAAAAAAATGTGAAAATCACGCAAAAGCGAAAGGCTATAGTCCATGGTCTCGGACCGCATACTAGTATGTCGTTTTTCACGATTTCGGAGGATTTAAAAAAATAAAGGTGAAAATCACGCAAAAGCGAAAGGCGTGTCGGAGGGCATACTATAGTATGTCGTTTTTCACGATTTCGGAGGATTAAAAAAAAAGGTGAAAATCACGCAAAAGCGAAAGGCTATAGTCCATGGTGTCGGAGGGCATACTATAGTATGTCGTTTTTCACGATTTCGGAGGATTTGAAAAAAAGGTGAAAATCACGCAAAAGCGAAAGGCTATAGTCCATGGTGTCGGAGGGCATACTATAGTATGTCGTTTTTCACGATTTCGGAGGATTTAAAAAAAAAGGTGAAAATCACGCAAAAGCGAAAGGCTATAGTCCATGGTGTCGGAGGGCATACTATAGTATGTCGTTTTTCACGATTTCGGAGGATTTGAAAAAAAGGTGAAAATCACGCAAAAGCGAAAGGCTATAGTCCATGGTGTCGGAGGGCATACTATAGTATGTCGTTTTTCACGATTTCGGAGGATTTGAAAAAAAGGTGAAAATCACACAAAAGCGAAAGGCTATAGTCCATGGTGTCGGAGGGCATACTATAGTATGTCGTTTTTCACGATTTCGGAGGATTAAAAAAAAAGGTGAAAATCACGCAAAAGGGAAAGGCTATAGTCCATGGTGTCGGAGGGCATACTATAGTATGTCGTTTTTCACGATTTCGGAGGATTTGAAAAAAAGGTGAAAATCACGCAAAAGCGAAAGGCTATAGTCCATGGTGTCGGAGAGCATACTATAGTATGTCGTTTTTAACGATTTCGGAGGATTTAAAAAAAAAGGTGAAAATCACGCAAAAGCAAAAGGCTATAGTCCATGGTGTCAGGGGGCATACTATATAGTATGTCGTTTTTCACGATTTCGGAGGATTAAAAAAAAAGGTGAAAATCACGCAAAAGCGAAAGGCTATAGTCCATGGTGTCGGAGGGCATACTATAGTATGTCGTTTTTCACGATTTCGGAGGATTTGAAAAAAAGGTGAAAATCACGCAAAAGCGAAAGGCTATAGTCCATGGTGTCGGAGGGCATACTATAGTATGTCGTTTTTAACGATTTCGGAGGATTTAAAAAAAAAAAGGTGAAAATCACGCAAAAGCGAAAGGCTATAGTCCATGGTCTCGGACCGCATACTAGTATGTCGTTTTTCACGATTTCGGAGGATTTAAAAAAAAAAGGTGAAAATCACGCAAAAGCGAAAGGCTATAGTCCATGGTGTCGGAGGGCATACTATAGTATGTCGTTTTTCACGATTTCGGAGGATTAAAAAAAAAGGTGAAAATCACGCAAAAGCGAAAGGCTATAGTCCATGGTGTCGGAGGGCATACTATAGTATGTCGTTTTTCACGATTTCGGAGGATTTGAAAAAAAGGTGAAAATCACGCAAAAGCGAAAGGCTATAGTCCATGGTGTCGGAGGGCATACTATAGTATGTCGTTTTTCACGATTTCGGAGGATTTAAAAAAAAAGGTGAAAATCACGCAAAAGCGAAAGGCTATAGTCCATGGTGTCGGAGGGCATACTATAGTATGTCGTTTTTCACGATTTCGGAGGATTTAAAAAAAAAGGTGAAAATCACGCAAAAGCGAAAGGCTATCGTCCATGGTGTCGGAGGGCATACTATTGTATGTCGTTTTTCACGATTTCGGAGGATTTGAAAAAAAGGTGAAAATCACGCAAAAGCGAAAGGCTATAGTCCATGGTGTCGGAGAGCATACTATAGTATGTCGTTTTTAACGATTTCGGAGGATTTAAAAAAAAAAGGTGAAAATCACGCAAAAGCAAAAGGCTATAGTCCATGGTGTCGGAGGGCATACTATAGTATGTCGTTTTTCACGATTTCGGAGGATTAAAAAAAAAGGTGAAAATCACGCAAAAGCGAAAGGCTATAGTCCATGGTGTCGGAGGGCATACTATAGTATGTCGTTTTTCACGATTTCGGAGGATTTGAAAAAAAGGTGAAAATCATGCAAAAGCGAAAGGCTATAGTCCATGGTGTGGGAGGGCATACTATAGTATGTTGTTTTTCACGATTTCGGAGGATTTAAAAAAAAAGGTGAAAATCACGCAAAAGCGAAAGGCTATAGTCCATGTTGTCGGAGGGCATACTATAGTATGTCGTTTTTCACGATTTCGGAGGATTTGAAAAAAAGGTGAAAATCACGCAAAAGCGAAAGGCTATAGTCCATGGTGTCGGAGGGCATACTATAGTATGTCGTTTTTCACGATTTTGGAGGATTTTAAAAAAAAAGGTGAAAATCACGCAAAAGCGAAAGGCTATAGTCCATGGTGTCGGAGGGCATACTATAGTATGTCGTTTTTCACGATTTCGGAGGATTTAAAAAAAAAAGGTGAAAATCACGCAAAAGCGAAAGGCTATAGTCCATGGTGTCGGAGGGCATACTATAGTATGTGGTTTTTCACGATTTTGGAGGATTTAAAAAAAAAATTGAAAATCACGCAAAAGCGAAAGGCTATAGTCCATGGTGTCGGAGGGCATACTATAGTATGTCGTTTTTCACGATTTCGGAGGATTTGAAAAAAAGGTGAAAATCACGCAAAAGCGAAAGGCTATAGTCCATGGTGTCGGAGAGCATACTATAGTATGTCGTTTTTAACGATTTCGGAGGATTTGAAAAAAAGGTGAAAATCACGCGAAAGCAAAAGGCTATAGTCCATGGTGTCGGAGGGCATACTATATTATGTCGTTTTTCCACGATTTCGGAGGATTAAAAAAAAAGGTGAAAATCACGCAAAAGCGAAAGGCTATAGTCCATGGTGTCGGAGGGCATACTATAGTATGTCGTTTTTCACGATTTCGGAGGATTTGAAAAAAAGGTGAAAATCACGCAAAAGCGAAAGGCTATATAGTCCATGGTGTCGGAGGGCATACTATAGTATGTCGTTTTTCACGATTTCGGAGGATTTAAAAAAAAAGGTGAAAATCACGCAAAAGCGAAAGGCTATAGTCCATGGTCTCGGACCGCATACTAGTATGTCGTTTTTCACGATTTCGGAGGATTTAAAAAAAAAAGTGAAAATCACGCAAAAGCGAAAGGCTATAGTCCATGGTGTCGGAGGGCATACTATAGTATGTCGTTTTTCACGATTTCGGAGGATTTGAAAAAAAGGTGAAAATCACGCAAAAGCGAAAGGCTATAGTCCATGGTGTCGGAGGGCATACTATAGTATGTCGTTTTTCACGATTTCGGAGGATTAAAAAAAAAGGTGAAAATCACGCAAAAGCGAAAGGCTATAGTCCATGGTGTCGGAGGGCATACTATAGTATGTCGTTTTTCACGATTTCGGAGGATTTGAAAAAAAGGTGAAAATCACGCAAAAGCGAAAGGCTATAGTCCATGGTGTCGGAGGGCATACTATAGTATGTCGTTTTTCACGATTTCGGAGGATTTGAAAAAAAGGTGAAAATCACGCAAAAGCGAAAGGCTATAGTCCATGGTGTCGGAGGGCATACTATAGTATGTCGTTTTTCACGATTTCGGAGGATTTGAAAAAAAGGTGAAAATCACGCAAAAGCGAAAGGCTATAGTCCATGGTGTCGGAGGGCATACTATAGTATGTCGTTTTTCACGATTTCGGAGGATTTAAAAAAAAAGGTGAAAATCACGCAAAAGCGAAAGGCTATAGTCCATGGTGTCGGAGGGCATACTATAGTATGTCGTTTTTAACGATTTCGGAGGATTTAAAAAAAAGGTGAAAATCACGCGAAAGCAAAAGGCTATAGTCCATGGTGTCGGAGGGCATACTATAGTATGTCGTTTTTCACGATTTCGGAGGATTAAAAAAAAAGGTGAAAATCACGCAAAAGCGAAAGGCTATAGTCCATGGTGTCGGAGGGCATACTATAGTATGTCGTTTTTCACGATTTCGGAGGATTTGAAAAAAAGGTGAAAATCACGCAAAAGCGAAAGGCTATAGTCCATGGTGTCGGAGGGCATACTATAGTATGTCATGTCGTTTTTCACGATTTCGGAGGATTTGAAAAAAAGGTGAAAATCACGCAAAAGCGAAAGGCTATAGTCCATGGTGTCGGAGGGCATACTATAGTATGTCGTTTTTCACGATTTCGGAGGATTAAAAAAAAAGGTGAAAATCACGCAAAAGCGAAAGGCTATAGTCCATGGTGTCGGAGGGCATACTATAGTATGTCGTTTTTCACGATTTCGGAGGATTTGAAAAAAAGGTGAAAATCACGCAAAAGCGAAAGGCTATAGTCCATGGTGTCGGAGGGCATACTATAGTATGTCGTTTTTCACGATTTCGGAGGATTTGAAAAAAAGGTGAAAATCACGCAAAAGCGAAAGGCTATAGTCCATGGTGTCGGAGGGCATACTATAGTATGTCGTTTTTCACGATTTCGGAGGATTTGAAAAAAAGGTGAAAATCACGCAAAAGCGAAAGGCTATAGTCCATGGTGTCGGAGGGCATACTATAGTATGTCGTTTTTCACGATTTCGGAGGATTTAAAAAAAAGGTGAAAATCACGCAAAAGCGAAAGGCTATAGTCCATGGTGTCGGAGGGCATACTATAGTATGTCGTTTTTAACGATTTCGGAGGATTTTAAAAAAAGGTGAAAATCACGCGAAAGCAAAAGGCTATAGTCCATGGTGTCGGAGGGCATACTATAGTATGTCGTTTTTCACGATTTCGGAGGATTAAAAAAAAAGGTGAAAATCACGCAAAAGCGAAAGGCTATAGTCCATGGTGTCGGAGGGCATACTATAGTATGTCGTTTTTCACGATTTCGGAGGATTTGAAAAAAAGGTGAAAATCACGCAAAAGCGAAAGGCTATAGTCCATGGTGTCGGAGGGCATACTATAGTATGTCGTTTTTCACGATTTCGGAGGATTTTAAAAAAAAGGTGAAAATCACGCAAAAGCGAAAGGCTATAGTCCATGGTCTCGGACCGCATACTAGTATGTCGTTTTTCACGATTTCGGAGGATTTAAAAAAAAAAGTGAAAATCACGCAAAAGCGAAAGGCGTGTCGGAGGGCATACTATAGTATGTCGTTTTTCACGATTTCGGAGGATTAAAAAAAAAGGTGAAAATCACGCAAAAGCGAAAGGCTATAGTCCATGGTGTCGGAGGGCATACTATAGTATGTCGTTTTTCACGATTTCGGAGGATTTGAAAAAAAGGTGAAAATCACGCAAAAGCGAAAGGCTATAGTCCATGGTGTCGGAGGGCATACTATAGTATGTCGTTTTTCACGATTTCGGAGGATTTAAAAAAAAAGGTGAAAATCACGCAAAAGCGAAAGGCTATAGTCCATGGTGTCGGAGGGCATACTATAGTATGTCGTTTTTCACGATTTCGGAGGATTTGAAAAAAAGGTGAAAATCACGCAAAAGCGAAAGGCTATAGTCCATGGTGTCGGAGGGCATACTATAGTATGTCGTTTTTCACAATTTCGGAGGATTTGAAAAAAAGGTGAAAATCACGCAAAAGCGAAAGGCTATAGTCCATGGTGTCGGAGGGCATACTATAGTATGTCGTTTTTCACGATTTCGGAGGATTTAAAAAAAAAGGTGAAAATCACGCAAAAGCGAAAGGCTATAGTCCATGGTGTCGGAGGGCATACTATAGTATGTCGTTTTTCACGATTTCGGAGGATTTGAAAAAAAGGTGAAAATCACGCAAAAGCGAAAGGCTATAGTCCATGGTGTCGGAGGGCATACTATAGTATGTCGTTTTTCACGATTTCGGAGGATTTGAAAAAAAGGTGAAAATCACGCAAAAGCGAAAGGCTATAGTCCATGGTGTCGGAGGGCATACTATAGTATGTGGTTTTTCACGATTTCGGAGGATTTAAAAAAAAATGTGAAAATCACGCAAAAGCGAAAGGCTATAGTCCATGGTGTCGGAGGGCATACTATAGTATGTCGTTTTTCACGATTTCGGAGGATTTGAAAAAAAGGTGAAAATCACGCAAAAGCGAAAGGCTATAGTCCATGGTGTCGGAGGGCATACTATAGTATGTCGTTTTTCACGATTTCGGAGGATTTGAAAAAAAGGTGAAAATCACGCAAAAGCGAAAGGCTATAGTCCATGGTGTCGGAGGGCATACTATAGTATGTCGTTTTTCACGATTTCGGAGGATTTAAAAAAAAAGGTGAAAATCACGCAAAAGCGAAAGGCTATAGTCCATGGTGTCGGAGGGCATACTATAGTATGTCGTTTTTAACGATTTCGGAGGATTTTAAAAAAAGGTGAAAATCACGCGAAAGCAAAAGGCTATAGTCCATGGTGTCGGAGGGCATACTATAGTATGTCGTTTTTCACGATTTCGGAGGATTAAAAAAAAAGGTGAAAATCACGCAAAAGCGAAAGGCTATAGTCCATGGTGTCGGAGGGCATACTATAGTATGTCGTTTTTCACGATTTCGGAGGATTTGAAAAAAAGGTGAAAATCACGCAAAAGCGAAAGGCTATAGTCCATGGTGTCGGAGGGCATACTATAGTATGTCGTTTTTCACGATTTCGGAGGATTTTAAAAAAAAGGTGAAAATCACGCAAAAGCGAAAGGCTATAGTCCATGGTCTCGGACCGCATACTAGTATGTCGTTTTTCACGATTTCGGAGGATTTAAAAAAAAAAGGTGAAAATCACGCAAAAGCGAAAGTCGTGTCGGAGGGCATACTATAGTATGTCGTTTTTCACGATTTCGGAGGATTAAAAAAAAAGGTGAAAATCACGCAAAAGCGAAAGGCTATAGTCCATGGTGTCGGAGGGCATACTATAGTATGTCGTTTTTCACGATTTCGGAGGATTTGAAAAAAAGGTGAAAATCACGCAAAAGCGAAAGGCTATAGTCCATGGTGTCGGAGGGCATACTATAGTATGTCGTTTTTCACGATTTCGGAGGATTTAAAAAAAAAGGTGAAAATCACGCAAAAGCGAAAGGCTATAGTCCATGGTGTCGGAGGGCATACTATAGTATGTCGTTTTTCACGATTTCGGAGGATTTGAAAAAAAGGTGAAAATCACGCAAAAGCGAAAGGCTATAGTCCATGGTGTCGGAGGGCATACTATAGTATGTCGTTTTTCACAATTTCGGAGGATTTGAAAAAAAGGTGAAAATCACGCAAAAGCGAAAGGCTATAGTCCATGGTGTCGGAGGGCATACTATAGTATGTCGTTTTTCACGATTTCGGAGGATTTAAAAAAAAAGGTGAAAATCACGCAAAAGCGAAAGGCTATAGTCCATGGTGTCGGAGGGCATACTATAGTATGTCGTTTTTCACGATTTCGGAGGATTTGAAAAAAAGGTGAAAATCACGCAAAAGCGAAAGGCTATAGTCCATGGTGTCGGAGGGCATACTATAGTATGTCGTTTTTCACGATTTCGGAGGATTTGAAAAAAAGGTGAAAATCACGCAAAAGCGAAAGGCTATAGTCCATGGTGTCGGAGGGCATACTATAGTATGTGGTTTTTCACGATTTTGGAGGATTTAAAAAAAAATGTGAAAATCACGCAAAAGCGAAAGGCTATAGTCCATGGTGTCGGAGGGCATACTATAGTATGTCGTTTTTCACGATTTCGGAGGATTTGAAAAAAAGGTGAAAATCACGCAAAAGCGAAAGGCTATAGTCCATGGTGTCGGAGAGCATACTATAGTATGTCGTTTTTAACGATTTCGGAGGATTTAAAAAAAAGGTGAAAATCACGCGAAAGCAAAAGGCTATAGTCCATGGTGTCGGAGGGCATACTATAGTATGTCGTTTTTCACGATTTCGGAGGATTTGAAAAAAAGGTGAAAATCACGCAAAAGCGAAAGGCTATAGTCCATGGTGTCGGAGGGCATACTATAGTATGTCGTTTTTCACGATTTCGGAGGATTTGAAAAAAAGGTGAAAATCACGCAAAAGCGAAAGGCTATAGTCCATGGTGTCGGAGGGCATACTATAGTATGTCGTTTTTCACGATTTCGGAGGATTTAAAAAAAAAAGGTGAAAATCACGCAAAAGCGAAAGGCTATAGTCCATGGTCTCGGACCGCATACTAGTATGTCGTTTTTCACGATTTCGGAGGATTTTTAAAAAAAAGGTGAAAATCACGCAAAAGCGAAAGGCTATAGTCCATGGTGTCGGAGGGCATACTATAGTATGTCGTTTTTCACGATTTCGGAGGATTTGAAAAAAAGGTGAAAATCACGCAAAAGCGAAAGGCTATAGTCCATGGTGTCGGAGGGCATACTATAGTATGTCGTTTTTCACGATTTCGGAGGATTAAAAAAAAAGGTGAAAATCACGCAAAAGCGAAAGGCTATAGTCCATGGTGTCGGAGGGCATACTATAGTATGTCGTTTTTCACGATTTCGGAGGATTTGAAAAAAAGGTGAAAATCACGCAAAAGCGAAAGGCTATAGTCCATGGTGTCGGAGGGCATACTATAGTATGTCGTTTTTCACGATTTCGGAGGATTTGAAAAAAAGGTGAAAATCACGCAAAAGCGAAAGGCTATAGTCCATGGTGTCGGAGGGCATACTATAGTATGTCGTTTTTCACGATTTCGGAGGATTTGAAAAAAAGGTGAAAATCACGCAAAAGCGAAAGGCTATAGTCCATGGTGTCGGAGGGCATACTATAGTATGTCGTTTTTCACGATTTCGGAGGATTTAAAAAAAAAGGTGAAAATCACGCAAAAGCGAAAGGCTATAGTCCATGGTGTCGGAGGGCATACTATAGTATGTCGTTTTTCACGATTTCGGAGGATTTGAAAAAAAGGTGAAAATCACGCAAAAGCGAAAGGCTATAGTCCATGGTGTCGGAGGGCATACTATAGTATGTCGTTTTTCACGATTTCGGAGGATTTGAAAAAAAGGTGAAGATCACGCAAAAGCGAAAGGCTATAGTCCATGGTGTCGGAGAGCATACTATAGTATGTCGTTTTTAACGATTTCGGAGGATTTAAAAAAAAGGTGAAAATCACGCGAAAGCAAAAGGCTATAGTCCATGGTGTCGGAGGGCATACTATAGTATGTCGTTTTTCACGATTTCGGAGGATTACAAAAAAAGGTGAAAATCACGCAAAAGCGAAAGGCTATAGTCCATGGTGTCGGAGGGCATACTATAGTATGTCGTTTTTCACGATTTCGGAGGATTTAAAAAAAAAGGTGAAAATCACGCAAAAGCGAAAGGCTATAGTCCATGGTCTCGGACCGCATACTAGTATGTCGTTTTTCACGATTTCGGAGGATTTAAAAAAAAAAGGTGAAAATCACGCAAAAGCGAAAGGCGTGTCGGAGGGCATACTATAGTATGTCGTTTTTCACGATTTCGGAGGATTAAAAAAAAAGGTGAAAATCACGCAAAAGCGAAAGGCTATAGTCCATGGTGTCGGAGGGCATACTATAGTATGTCGTTTTTCACGATTTCGGAGGATTTGAAAAAAAGGTGAAAATCACGCAAAAGCGAAAGGCTATAGTCCATGGTGTCGGAGGGCATACTATAGTATGTCGTTTTTCACGATTTCGGAGGATTTAAAAAAAAAGGTGAAAATCACGCAAAAGCGAAAGGCTATAGTCCATGGTGTCGGAGGGCATACTATAGTATGTCGTTTTTCACGATTTCGGAGGATTTGAAAAAAAGGTGAAAATCACGCAAAAGCGAAAGGCTATAGTCCATGGTGTCGGAGGGCATACTATAGTATGTCGTTTTTCACGATTTCGGAGGATTTGAAAAAAAGGTGAAAATCACACAAAAGCGAAAGGCTATAGTCCATGGTGTCGGAGGGCATACTATAGTATGTCGTTTTTCACGATTTCGGAGGATTAAAAAAAAAGGTGAAAATCACGCAAAAGGGAAAGGCTATAGTCCATGGTGTCGGAGGGCATACTATAGTATGTCGTTTTTCACGATTTCGGAGGATTTGAAAAAAAGGTGAAAATCACGCAAAAGCGAAAGGCTATAGTCCATGGTGTCGGAGGGCATACTATAGTATGTCGTTTTTCACGATTTCGGAGGATTTAAAAAAAAAGGTGAAAATCACGCAAAAGCGAAAGGCTATAGTCCATGGTGTCAGGGGGCATACTATAGTATGTCGTTTTTCACGATTTCGGAGGATTTGAAAAAAAGGTGAAAATCACGCAAAAGCGAAAGGCTATAGTCCATGGTGTCGGAGGGCATACTATAGTATGTCGTTTTTCACGATTTCGGAGGATTTGAAAAAAAGGTGAAAATCACGCAAAAGCGAAAGGCTATAGTCCATGGTGTCGGAGGGCATACTATAGTATGTCGTTTTTAACGATTTCGGAGGATTTAAAAAAAAAAAGGTGAAAATCACGCAAAAGCGAAAGGCTATAGTCCATGGTCTCGGACCGCATACTAGTATGTCGTTTTTCACGATTTCGGAGGATTTTAAAAAAAAAGGTGAAAATCACGCAAAAGCGAAAGGCTATAGTCCATGGTGTCGGAGGGCATACTATAGTATGTCGTTTTTCACGATTTCGGAGGATTAAAAAAAAAGGTGAAAATCACGCAAAAGGGAAAGGCTATAGTCCATGGTGTCGGAGGGCATACTATAGTATGTCGTTTTTCACGATTTCGGAGGATTTGAAAAAAAGGTGAAAATCACGCAAAAGCGAAAGGCTATAGTCCATGGTGTCGGAGAGCATACTATAGTATGTCGTTTTTAACGATTTCGGAGGATTTAAAAAAAAAGGTGAAAATCACGCAAAAGCAAAAGGCTATAGTCCATGGTGTCAGGGGGCATACTATATAGTATGTCGTTTTTCACGATTTCGGAGGATTAAAAAAAAAGGTGAAAATCACGCAAAAGCGAAAGGCTATAGTCCATGGTGTCGGAGGGCATACTATAGTATGTCGTTTTTCACGATTTCGGAGGATTTGAAAAAAAGGTGAAAATCACGCAAAAGCGAAAGGCTATAGTCCATGGTGTCGGAGGGCATACTATAGTATGTCGTTTTTAACGATTTCGGAGGATTTTAAAAAAAAAGGTGAAAATCACGCAAAAGCGAAAGGCTATAGTCCATGGTCTCGGACCGCATACTAGTATGTCGTTTTTCACGATTTCGGAGGATTTAAAAAAAAAAGGTGAAAATCACGCAAAAGCGAAAGGCTATAGTCCATGGTGTCGGAGGGCATACTATAGTATGTCGTTTTTCACGATTTCGGAGGATTAAAAAAAAAGGTGAAAATCACGCAAAAGCGAAAGGCTATAGTCCATGGTGTCGGAGGGCATACTATAGTATGTCGTTTTTCACGATTTCGGAGGATTTGAAAAAAAGGTGAAAATCACGCAAAAGCGAAAGGCTATAGTCCATGGTGTCGGAGGGCATACTATAGTATGTCGTTTTTCACGATTTCGGAGGATTTAAAAAAAAAGGTGAAAATCACGCAAAAGCGAAAGGCTATAGTCCATGGTGTCGGAGGGCATACTATAGTATGTCGTTTTTCACGATTTCGGAGGATTTAAAAAAAAAGGTGAAAATCACGCAAAAGCGAAAGGCTATCGTCCATGGTGTCGGAGGGCATACTATTGTATGTCGTTTTTCACGATTTCGGAGGATTTGAAAAAAAGGTGAAAATCACGCAAAAGCGAAAGGCTATAGTCCATGGTGTCGGAGAGCATACTATAGTATGTCGTTTTTAACGATTTCGGAGGATTTTAAAAAAAAAGGTGAAAATCACGCAAAAGCAAAAGGCTATAGTCCATGGTGTCGGAGGGCATACTATAGTATGTCGTTTTTCACGATTTCGGAGGATTAAAAAAAAAGGTGAAAATCACGCAAAAGCGAAAGGCTATAGTCCATGGTGTCGGAGGGCATACTATAGTATGTCGTTTTTCACGATTTCGGAGGATTTGAAAAAAAGGTGAAAATCATGCAAAAGCGAAAGGCTATAGTCCATGGTGTGGGAGGGCATACTATAGTATGTTGTTTTTCACGATTTCGGAGGATTTAAAAAAAAAGGTGAAAATCACGCAAAAGCGAAAGGCTATAGTCCATGTTGTCGGAGGGCATACTATAGTATGTCGTTTTTCACGATTTCGGAGGATTTGAAAAAAAGGTGAAAATCACGCAAAAGCGAAAGGCTATAGTCCATGGTGTCGGAGGGCATACTATAGTATGTCGTTTTTCACGATTTTGGAGGATTTTAAAAAAAAAGGTGAAAATCACGCAAAAGCGAAAGGCTATAGTCCATGGTGTCGGAGGGCATACTATAGTATGTCGTTTTTCACGATTTCGGAGGATTTAAAAAAAAAAGGTGAAAATCACGCAAAAGCGAAAGGCTATAGTCCATGGTGTCGGAGGGCATACTATAGTATGTGGTTTTTCACGATTTTGGAGGATTTAAAAAAAAAATTGAAAATCACGCAAAAGCGAAAGGCTATAGTCCATGGTGTCGGAGGGCATACTATAGTATGTCGTTTTTCACGATTTCGGAGGATTTGAAAAAAAGGTGAAAATCACGCAAAAGCGAAAGGCTATAGTCCATGGTGTCGGAGAGCATACTATAGTATGTCGTTTTTAACGATTTCGGAGGATTTGAAAAAAAGGTGAAAATCACGCGAAAGCAAAAGGCTATAGTCCATGGTGTCGGAGGGCATACTATATTATGTCGTTTTTCCACGATTTCGGAGGATTAAAAAAAAAGGTGAAAATCACGCAAAAGCGAAAGGCTATAGTCCATGGTGTCGGAGGGCATACTATAGTATGTCGTTTTTCACGATTTCGGAGGATTTGAAAAAAAGGTGAAAATCACGCAAAAGCGAAAGGCTATATAGTCCATGGTGTCGGAGGGCATACTATAGTATGTCGTTTTTCACGATTTCGGAGGATTTAAAAAAAAAGGTGAAAATCACGCAAAAGCGAAAGGCTATAGTCCATGGTCTCGGACCGCATACTAGTATGTCGTTTTTCACGATTTCGGAGGATTTAAAAAAAAAAGTGAAAATCACGCAAAAGCGAAAGGCTATAGTCCATGGTGTCGGAGGGCATACTATAGTATGTCGTTTTTCACGATTTCGGAGGATTTGAAAAAAAGGTGAAAATCACGCAAAAGCGAAAGGCTATAGTCCATGGTGTCGGAGGGCATACTATAGTATGTCGTTTTTCACGATTTCGGAGGATTAAAAAAAAAGGTGAAAATCACGCAAAAGCGAAAGGCTATAGTCCATGGTGTCGGAGGGCATACTATAGTATGTCGTTTTTCACGATTTCGGAGGATTTGAAAAAAAGGTGAAAATCACGCAAAAGCGAAAGGCTATAGTCCATGGTGTCGGAGGGCATACTATGGTATGTCGTTTTTCACGATTTCGGAGGATTTGAAAAAAAGGTGAAAATCACGCAAAAGCGAAAGGCTATAGTCCATGGTGTCGGAGGGCATACTATAGTATGTCGTTTTTCACGATTTCGGAGGATTTGAAAAAAAGGTGAAAATCACGCAAAAGCGAAAGGCTATAGTCCATGGTGTCGGAGGGCATACTATAGTATGTCGTTTTTCACGATTTCGGAGGATTTAAAAAAAAAGGTGAAAATCACGCAAAAGCGAAAGGCTATAGTCCATGGTGTCGGAGGGCATACTATAGTATGTCGTTTTTAACGATTTCGGAGGATTTAAAAAAAAGGTGAAAATCACGCGAAAGCAAAAGGCTATAGTCCATGGTGTCGGAGGGCATACTATAGTATGTCGTTTTTCACGATTTCGGAGGATTAAAAAAAAAGGTGAAAATCACGCAAAAGCGAAAGGCTATAGTCCATGGTGTCGGAGGGCATACTATAGTATGTCGTTTTTCACGATTTCGGAGGATTTGAAAAAAAGGTGAAAATCACGCAAAAGCGAAAGGCTATAGTCCATGGTGTCGGAGGGCATACTATAGTATGTCGTTTTTCACGATTTCGGAGGATTTTTAAAAAAAGGTGAAAATCACGCAAAAGCGAAAGGCTATAGTCCATGGTCTCGGACCGCATACTAGTATGTCGTTTTTCACGATTTCGGAGGATTTTAAAAAAAAAGGTGAAAATCACGCAAAAGCGAAAGGCTATAGTCCATGGTGTCGGAGGGCATACTATAGTATGTCATGTCGTTTTTCACGATTTCGGAGGATTTGAAAAAAAGGTGAAAATCACGCAAAAGCGAAAGGCTATAGTCCATGGTGTCGGAGGGCATACTATAGTATGTCGTTTTTCACGATTTCGGAGGATTAAAAAAAAAGGTGAAAATCACGCAAAAGCGAAAGGCTATAGTCCATGGTGTCGGAGGGCATACTATAGTATGTCGTTTTTCACGATTTCGGAGGATTTGAAAAAAAGGTGAAAATCACGCAAAAGCGAAAGGCTATAGTCCATGGTGTCGGAGGGCATACTATAGTATGTCGTTTTTCACGATTTCGGAGGATTTGAAAAAAAGGTGAAAATCACGCAAAAGCGAAAGGCTATAGTCCATGGTGTCGGAGGGCATACTATAGTATGTCGTTTTTCACGATTTCGGAGGATTTGAAAAAAAGGTGAAAATCACGCAAAAGCGAAAGGCTATAGTCCATGGTGTCGGAGGGCATACTATAGTATGTCGTTTTTCACGATTTCGGAGGATTTAAAAAAAAAGGTGAAAATCACGCAAAAGCGAAAGGCTATAGTCCATGGTGTCGGAGGGCATACTATAGTATGTCGTTTTTAACGATTTCGGAGGATTTTAAAAAAAGGTGAAAATCACGCGAAAGCAAAAGGCTATAGTCCATGGTGTCGGAGGGCATACTATAGTATGTCGTTTTTCACGATTTCGGAGGATTAAAAAAAAAGGTGAAAATCACGCAAAAGCGAAAGGCTATAGTCCATGGTGTCGGAGGGCATACTATAGTATGTCGTTTTTCACGATTTCGGAGGATTTGAAAAAAAGGTGAAAATCACGCAAAAGCGAAAGGCTATAGTCCATGGTGTCGGAGGGCATACTATAGTATGTCGTTTTTCACGATTTCGGAGGATTTTAAAAAAAAGGTGAAAATCACGCAAAAGCGAAAGGCTATAGTCCATGGTCTCGGACCGCATACTAGTATGTCGTTTTTCACGATTTCGGAGGATTTAAAAAAAAAAGGTGAAAATCACGCAAAAGCGAAAGGCGTGTCGGAGGGCATACTATAGTATGTCGTTTTTCACGATTTCGGAGGATTAAAAAAAAAGGTGAAAATCACGCAAAAGCGAAAGGCTATAGTCCATGGTGTCGGAGGGCATACTATAGTATGTCGTTTTTCACGATTTCGGAGGATTTGAAAAAAAGGTGAAAATCACGCAAAAGCGAAAGGCTATAGTCCATGGTGTCGGAGGGCATACTATAGTATGTCGTTTTTCACGATTTCGGAGGATTTAAAAAAAAAGGTGAAAATCACGCAAAAGCGAAAGGCTATAGTCCATGGTGTCGGAGGGCATACTATAGTATGTCGTTTTTCACGATTTCGGAGGATTTGAAAAAAAGGTGAAAATCACGCAAAAGCGAAAGGCTATAGTCCATGGTGTCGGAGGGCATACTATAGTATGTCGTTTTTCACAATTTCGGAGGATTTGAAAAAAAGGTGAAAATCACGCAAAAGCGAAAGGCTATAGTCCATGGTGTCGGAGGGCATACTATAGTATGTCGTTTTTCACGATTTCGGAGGATTTAAAAAAAAAGGTGAAAATCACGCAAAAGCGAAAGGCTATAGTCCATGGTGTCGGAGGGCATACTATAGTATGTCGTTTTTCACGATTTCGGAGGATTTGAAAAAAAGGTGAAAATCACGCAAAAGCGAAAGGCTATAGTCCATGGTGTCGGAGGGCATACTATAGTATGTCGTTTTTCACGATTTCGGAGGATTTGAAAAAAAGGTGAAAATCACGCAAAAGCGAAAGGCTATAGTCCATGGTGTCGGAGGGCATACTATAGTATGTGGTTTTTCACGATTTCGGAGGATTTAAAAAAAAATGTGAAAATCACGCAAAAGCGAAAGGCTATAGTCCATGGTGTCGGAGGGCATACTATAGTATGTCGTTTTTCACGATTTCGGAGGATTTGAAAAAAAGGTGAAAATCACGCAAAAGCGAAAGGCTATAGTCCATGGTGTCGGAGGGCATACTATAGTATGTCGTTTTTCACGATTTCGGAGGATTTGAAAAAAAGGTGAAAATCACGCAAAAGCGAAAGGCTATAGTCCATGGTGTCGGAGGGCATACTATAGTATGTCGTTTTTCACGATTTCGGAGGATTTAAAAAAAAAGGTGAAAATCACGCAAAAGCGAAAGGCTATAGTCCATGGTGTCGGAGGGCATACTATAGTATGTCGTTTTTAACGATTTCGGAGGATTTTAAAAAAAGGTGAAAATCACGCGAAAGCAAAAGGCTATAGTCCATGGTGTCGGAGGGCATACTATAGTATGTCGTTTTTCACGATTTCGGAGGATTAAAAAAAAAGGTGAAAATCACGCAAAAGCGAAAGGCTATAGTCCATGGTGTCGGAGGGCATACTATAGTATGTCGTTTTTCACGATTTCGGAGGATTTGAAAAAAAGGTGAAAATCACGCAAAAGCGAAAGGCTATAGTCCATGGTGTCGGAGGGCATACTATAGTATGTCGTTTTTCACGATTTCGGAGGATTTTAAAAAAAAGGTGAAAATCACGCAAAAGCGAAAGGCTATAGTCCATGGTCTCGGACCGCATACTAGTATGTCGTTTTTCACGATTTCGGAGGATTTAAAAAAAAAAGGTGAAAATCACGCAAAAGCGAAAGTCGTGTCGGAGGGCATACTATAGTATGTCGTTTTTCACGATTTCGGAGGATTAAAAAAAAAGGTGAAAATCACGCAAAAGCGAAAGGCTATAGTCCATGGTGTCGGAGGGCATACTATAGTATGTCGTTTTTCACGATTTCGGAGGATTTGAAAAAAAGGTGAAAATCACGCAAAAGCGAAAGGCTATAGTCCATGGTGTCGGAGGGCATACTATAGTATGTCGTTTTTCACGATTTCGGAGGATTTAAAAAAAAAGGTGAAAATCACGCAAAAGCGAAAGGCTATAGTCCATGGTGTCGGAGGGCATACTATAGTATGTCGTTTTTCACGATTTCGGAGGATTTGAAAAAAAGGTGAAAATCACGCAAAAGCGAAAGGCTATAGTCCATGGTGTCGGAGGGCATACTATAGTATGTCGTTTTTCACAATTTCGGAGGATTTGAAAAAAAGGTGAAAATCACGCAAAAGCGAAAGGCTATAGTCCATGGTGTCGGAGGGCATACTATAGTATGTCGTTTTTCACGATTTCGGAGGATTTAAAAAAAAAGGTGAAAATCACGCAAAAGCGAAAGGCTATAGTCCATGGTGTCGGAGGGCATACTATAGTATGTCGTTTTTCACGATTTCGGAGGATTTGAAAAAAAGGTGAAAATCACGCAAAAGCGAAAGGCTATAGTCCATGGTGTCGGAGGGCATACTATAGTATGTCGTTTTTCACGATTTCGGAGGATTTGAAAAAAAGGTGAAAATCACGCAAAAGCGAAAGGCTATAGTCCATGGTGTCGGAGGGCATACTATAGTATGTGGTTTTTCACGATTTTGGAGGATTTAAAAAAAAATGTGAAAATCACGCAAAAGCGAAAGGCTATAGTCCATGGTGTCGGAGGGCATACTATAGTATGTCGTTTTTCACGATTTCGGAGGATTTGAAAAAAAGGTGAAAATCACGCAAAAGCGAAAGGCTATAGTCCATGGTGTCGGAGAGCATACTATAGTATGTCGTTTTTAACGATTTCGGAGGATTTAAAAAAAAGGTGAAAATCACGCGAAAGCAAAAGGCTATAGTCCATGGTGTCGGAGGGCATACTATAGTATGTCGTTTTTCACGATTTCGGAGGATTTGAAAAAAAGGTGAAAATCACGCAAAAGCGAAAGGCTATAGTCCATGGTGTCGGAGGGCATACTATAGTATGTCGTTTTTCACGATTTCGGAGGATTTGAAAAAAAGGTGAAAATCACGCAAAAGCGAAAGGCTATAGTCCATGGTGTCGGAGGGCATACTATAGTATGTCGTTTTTCACGATTTCGGAGGATTTAAAAAAAAAAGGTGAAAATCACGCAAAAGCGAAAGGCTATAGTCCATGGTCTCGGACCGCATACTAGTATGTCGTTTTTCACGATTTCGGAGGATTTTTAAAAAAAAGGTGAAAATCACGCAAAAGCGAAAGGCTATAGTCCATGGTGTCGGAGGGCATACTATAGTATGTCGTTTTTCACGATTTCGGAGGATTTGAAAAAAAGGTGAAAATCACGCAAAAGCGAAAGGCTATAGTCCATGGTGTCGGAGGGCATACTATAGTATGTCGTTTTTCACGATTTCGGAGGATTAAAAAAAAAGGTGAAAATCACGCAAAAGCGAAAGGCTATAGTCCATGGTGTCGGAGGGCATACTATAGTATGTCGTTTTTCACGATTTCGGAGGATTTGAAAAAAAGGTGAAAATCACGCAAAAGCGAAAGGCTATAGTCCATGGTGTCGGAGGGCATACTATAGTATGTCGTTTTTCACGATTTCGGAGGATTTGAAAAAAAGGTGAAAATCACGCAAAAGCGAAAGGCTATAGTCCATGGTGTCGGAGGGCATACTATAGTATGTCGTTTTTCACGATTTCGGAGGATTTGAAAAAAAGGTGAAAATCACGCAAAAGCGAAAGGCTATAGTCCATGGTGTCGGAGGGCATACTATAGTATGTCGTTTTTCACGATTTCGGAGGATTTAAAAAAAAAGGTGAAAATCACGCAAAAGCGAAAGGCTATAGTCCATGGTGTCGGAGGGCATACTATAGTATGTCGTTTTTCACGATTTCGGAGGATTTGAAAAAAAGGTGAAAATCACGCAAAAGCGAAAGGCTATAGTCCATGGTGTCGGAGGGCATACTATAGTATGTCGTTTTTCACGATTTCGGAGGATTTGAAAAAAAGGTGAAGATCACGCAAAAGCGAAAGGCTATAGTCCATGGTGTCGGAGAGCATACTATAGTATGTCGTTTTTAACGATTTCGGAGGATTTAAAAAAAAGGTGAAAATCACGCGAAAGCAAAAGGCTATAGTCCATGGTGTCGGAGGGCATACTATAGTATGTCGTTTTTCACGATTTCGGAGGATTACAAAAAAAGGTGAAAATCACGCAAAAGCGAAAGGCTATAGTCCATGGTGTCGGAGGGCATACTATAGTATGTCGTTTTTCACGATTTCGGAGGATTTAAAAAAAAAGGTGAAAATCACGCAAAAGCGAAAGGCTATAGTCCATGGTCTCGGACCGCATACTAGTATGTCGTTTTTCACGATTTCGGAGGATTTAAAAAAAAAAGGTGAAAATCACGCAAAAGCGAAAGGCGTGTCGGAGGGCATACTATAGTATGTCGTTTTTCACGATTTCGGAGGATTAAAAAAAAAGGTGAAAATCACGCAAAAGCGAAAGGCTATAGTCCATGGTGTCGGAGGGCATACTATAGTATGTCGTTTTTCACGATTTCGGAGGATTTGAAAAAAAGGTGAAAATCACGCAAAAGCGAAAGGCTATAGTCCATGGTGTCGGAGGGCATACTATAGTATGTCGTTTTTCACGATTTCGGAGGATTTAAAAAAAAAGGTGAAAATCACGCAAAAGCGAAAGGCTATAGTCCATGGTGTCGGAGGGCATACTATAGTATGTCGTTTTTCACGATTTCGGAGGATTTGAAAAAAAGGTGAAAATCACGCAAAAGCGAAAGGCTATAGTCCATGGTGTCGGAGGGCATACTATAGTATGTCGTTTTTCACGATTTCGGAGGATTTGAAAAAAAGGTGAAAATCACACAAAAGCGAAAGGCTATAGTCCATGGTGTCGGAGGGCATACTATAGTATGTCGTTTTTCACGATTTCGGAGGATTAAAAAAAAAGGTGAAAATCACGCAAAAGGGAAAGGCTATAGTCCATGGTGTCGGAGGGCATACTATAGTATGTCGTTTTTCACGATTTCGGAGGATTTGAAAAAAAGGTGAAAATCACGCAAAAGCGAAAGGCTATAGTCCATGGTGTCGGAGGGCATACTATAGTATGTCGTTTTTCACGATTTCGGAGGATTTAAAAAAAAAGGTGAAAATCACGCAAAAGCGAAAGGCTATAGTCCATGGTGTCAGGGGGCATACTATAGTATGTCGTTTTTCACGATTTCGGAGGATTTGAAAAAAAGGTGAAAATCACGCAAAAGCGAAAGGCTATAGTCCATGGTGTCGGAGGGCATACTATAGTATGTCGTTTTTCACGATTTCGGAGGATTTGAAAAAAAGGTGAAAATCACGCAAAAGCGAAAGGCTATAGTCCATGGTGTCGGAGGGCATACTATAGTATGTCGTTTTTAACGATTTCGGAGGATTTAAAAAAAAAAAGGTGAAAATCACGCAAAAGCGAAAGGCTATAGTCCATGGTCTCGGACCGCATACTAGTATGTCGTTTTTCACGATTTCGGAGGATTTTAAAAAAAAAGGTGAAAATCACGCAAAAGCGAAAGGCTATAGTCCATGGTGTCGGAGGGCATACTATAGTATGTCGTTTTTCACGATTTCGGAGGATTAAAAAAAAAGGTGAAAATCACGCAAAAGCGAAAGGCTATAGTCCATGGTGTCGGAGGGCATACTATAGTATGTCGTTTTTCACGATTTCGGAGGATTTGAAAAAAAGGTGAAAATCACGCAAAAGCGAAAGGCTATAGTCCATGGTGTCGGAGGGCATACTATAGTATGTCGTTTTTCACGATTTCGGAGGATTTAAAAAAAAAGGTGAAAATCACGCAAAAGCGAAAGGCTATAGTCCATGGTGTCGGAGGGCATACTATAGTATGTCGTTTTTCACGATTTCGGAGGATTTTAAAAAAAAAGGTGAAAATCACGCAAAAGCGAAAGGCTATAGTCCATGGTGTCGGAGGGCATACTATAGTATGTGGTTTTTCACGATTTCGGAGGATTTAAAAAAAAAGGTGAAAATCACGCAAAAGCGAAAGGCTATCGTCCATGGTGTCGGAGGGCATACTATTGTATGTCGTTTTTCACGATTTCGGAGGATTTGAAAAAAAGGTGAAAATCACGCAAAAGCGAAAGGCTATAGTCCATGGTGTCGGAGAGCATACTATAGTATGTCGTTTTTAACGATTTCGGAGGATTTAAAAAAAAAAGGTGAAAATCACGCAAAAGCAAAAGGCTATAGTCCATGGTGTCGGAGGGCATACTATAGTATGTCGTTTTTCACGATTTCGGAGGATTAAAAAAAAAGGTGAAAATCACGCAAAAGCGAAAGGCTATAGTCCATGGTGTCGGAGGGCATACTATAGTATGTCGTTTTTCACGATTTCGGAGGATTTGAAAAAAAGGTGAAAATCACGCAAAAGCGAAAGGCTATAGTCCATGGTGTGGGAGGGCATACTATAGTATGTTGTTTTTCACGATTTCGGAGGATTTAAAAAAAAAGGTGAAAATCACGCAAAAGCGAAAGGCTATAGTCCATGTTGTCGGAGGGCATACTATAGTATGTCGTTTTTCACGATTTCGGAGGATTTGAAAAAAAGGTGAAAATCACGCAAAAGCGAAAGGCTATAGTCCATGGTGTCGGAGGGCATACTATAGTATGTCGTTTTTCACGATTTCGGAGGATTAAAAAAAAAGGTGAAAATCACGCAAAAGCGAAAGGCTATAGTCCATGGTGTCGGAGGGCATACTATAGTATGTCGTTTTTCACGATTTCGGAGGATTTAAAAAAAAAGGTGAAAATCACGCAAAAGCGAAAGGCTATAGTCCATGGTGTCGGAGGGCATACTATAGTATGTCGTTTTTCACGATTTCGGAGGATTTGAAAAAAAGGTGAAAATCACGCAAAAGCGAAAGGCTATAGTCCATGGTGTCGGAGGGCATACTATAGTATGTCGTTTTTCACGATTTCGGAGGATTTGAAAAAAAGGTGAAAATCACACAAAAGCGAAAGGCTATAGTCCATGGTGTCGGAGGGCATACTATAGTATGTCGTTTTTCACGATTTCGGAGGATTAAAAAAAAAGGTGAAAATCACGCAAAAGGGAAAGGCTATAGTCCATGGTGTCGGAGGGCATACTATAGTATGTCGTTTTTCACGATTTCGGAGGATTTGAAAAAAAGGTGAAAATCACGCAAAAGCGAAAGGCTATAGTCCATGGTGTGGGAGGGCATACTATAGTATGTTGTTTTTCACGATTTCGGAGGATTTAAAAAAAAAGGTGAAAATCACGCAAAAGCGAAAGGCTATAGTCCATGTTGTCGGAGGGCATACTATAGTATGTCGTTTTTCACGATTTCGGAGGATTTGAAAAAAAGGTGAAAATCACGCAAAAGCGAAAGGCTATAGTCCATGGTGTCGGAGGGCATACTATAGTATGTCGTTTTTCACGATTTCGGAGGATTAAAAAAAAAGGTGAAAATCACGCAAAAGCGAAAGGCTATAGTCCATGGTGTCGGAGGGCATACTATAGTATGTCGTTTTTCACGATTTCGGAGGATTTAAAAAAAAAGGTGAAAATCACGCAAAAGCGAAAGGCTATAGTCCATGGTGTCGGAGGGCATACTATAGTATGTCGTTTTTCACGATTTCGGAGGATTTGAAAAAAAGGTGAAAATCACGCAAAAGCGAAAGGCTATAGTCCATGGTGTCGGAGGGCATACTATAGTATGTCGTTTTTCACGATTTCGGAGGATTTGAAAAAAAGGTGAAAATCACACAAAAGCGAAAGGCTATAGTCCATGGTGTCGGAGGGCATACTATAGTATGTCGTTTTTCACGATTTCGGAGGATTAAAAAAAAAGGTGAAAATCACGCAAAAGGGAAAGGCTATAGTCCATGGTGTCGGAGGGCATACTATAGTATGTCGTTTTTCACGATTTCGGAGGATTTGAAAAAAAGGTGAAAATCACGCAAAAGCGAAAGGCTATAGTCCATGGTGTCGGAGAGCATACTATAGTATGTCGTTTTTAACGATTTCGGAGGATTTAAAAAAAAAGGTGAAAATCACGCAAAAGCAAAAGGCTATAGTCCATGGTGTCAGGGGGCATACTATATAGTATGTCGTTTTTCACGATTTCGGAGGATTAAAAAAAAAGGTGAAAATCACGCAAAAGCGAAAGGCTATAGTCCATGGTGTCGGAGGGCATACTATAGTATGTCGTTTTTCACGATTTCGGAGGATTTGAAAAAAAGGTGAAAATCACGCAAAAGCGAAAGGCTATAGTCCATGGTGTCGGAGGGCATACTATAGTATGTCGTTTTTAACGATTTCGGAGGATTTTAAAAAAAAAGGTGAAAATCACGCAAAAGCGAAAGGCTATAGTCCATGGTCTCGGACCGCATACTAGTATGTCGTTTTTCACGATTTCGGAGGATTTTAAAAAAAAAGGTGAAAATCACGCAAAAGCGAAAGGCTATAGTCCATGGTGTCGGAGGGCATACTATAGTATGTCGTTTTTCACGATTTCGGAGGATTAAAAAAAAAGGTGAAAATCACGCAAAAGCGAAAGGCTATAGTCCATGGTGTCGGAGGGCATACTATAGTATGTCGTTTTTCACGATTTCGGAGGATTTGAAAAAAAGGTGAAAATCACGCAAAAGCGAAAGGCTATAGTCCATGGTGTCGGAGGGCATACTATAGTATGTCGTTTTTCACGATTTCGGAGGATTTAAAAAAAAAGGTGAAAATCACGCAAAAGCGAAAGGCTATAGTCCATGGTGTCGGAGGGCATACTATAGTATGTCGTTTTTCACGATTTCGGAGGATTTAAAAAAAAAAGGTGAAAATCACGCAAAAGCGAAAGGCTATAGTCCATGGTGTCGGAGGGCATACTATAGTATGTGGTTTTTCACGATTTCGGAGGATTTAAAAAAAAAGGTGAAAATCACGCAAAAGCGAAAGGCTATCGTCCATGGTGTCGGAGGGCATACTATTGTATGTCGTTTTTCACGATTTCGGAGGATTTGAAAAAAAGGTGAAAATCACGCAAAAGCGAAAGGCTATAGTCCATGGTGTCGGAGAGCATACTATAGTATGTCGTTTTTAACGATTTCGGAGGATTTAAAAAAAAAAGGTGAAAATCACGCAAAAGCAAAAGGCTATAGTCCATGGTGTCGGAGGGCATACTATAGTATGTCGTTTTTCACGATTTCGGAGGATTAAAAAAAAAGGTGAAAATCACGCAAAAGCGAAAGGCTATAGTCCATGGTGTCGGAGGGCATACTATAGTATGTCGTTTTTCACGATTTCGGAGGATTTGAAAAAAAGGTGAAAATCACGCAAAAGCGAAAGGCTATAGTCCATGGTGTCGGAGGGCATACTATAGTATGTCGTTTTTCACGATTTCGGAGGATTAAAAAAAAAGGTGAAAATCACGCAAAAGCGAAAGGCTATAGTCCATGGTGTCGGAGGGCATACTATAGTATGTCGTTTTTCACGATTTCGGAGGATTTTTAAAAAAAAAGGTGAAAATCACGCAAAAGCGAAAGGCTATAGTCCATGGTCTCGGACCGCATACTAGTATGTCGTTTTTCACGATTTTGGAGGATTTAAAAAAAAAAGGTGAAAATCACGCAAAAGCGAAAGGCTATAGTCCATGGTGTCGGAGGGCATACTATAGTATGTCGTTTTTCACGATTTCGGAGGATTTAAAAAAAAAAGGTGAAAATCACGCAAAAGCGAAAGGCTATAGTCCATGGTGTCGGAGGGCATACTATAGTATGTGGTTTTTCACGATTTTGGAGGATTTAAAAAAAAAATTGAAAATCACGCAAAAGCGAAAGGCTATAGTCCATGGTGTCGGAGGGCATACTATAGTATGTCGTTTTTCACGATTTCGGAGGATTTGAAAAAAAGGTGAAAATCACGCGAAAGCAAAAGGCTATAGTCCATGGTGTCGGAGGGCATACTATATTATGTCGTTTTTCCACGATTTTGGAGGATTAAAAAAAAAGGTGAAAATCACGCAAAAGCGAAAGGCTATAGTCCATGGTCTCGGACCGCATACTAGTATGTCGTTTTTCACGATTTCGGAGGATTTAAAAAAAAAAGGTGAAAATCACGCAAAAGCGAAAGGCGTGTCGGAGGGCATACTATAGTATGTCGTTTTTCACGATTTCGGAGGATTAAAAAAAAAGGTGAAAATCACGCAAAAGCGAAAGGCTATAGTCCATGGTGTCGGAGGGCATACTATAGTATGTCGTTTTTCACGATTTCGGAGGATTTGAAAAAAAGGTGAAAATCACGCAAAAGCGAAAGGCTATAGTCCATGGTGTCGGAGGGCATACTATAGTATGTCGTTTTTCACGATTTCGGAGGATTTAAAAAAAAAGGTGAAAATCACGCAAAAGCGAAAGGCTATAGTCCATGGTGTCGGAGGGCATACTATAGTATGTCGTTTTTCACGATTTCGGAGGATTTGAAAAAAAGGTGAAAATCACGCAAAAGCGAAAGGCTATAGTCCATGGTGTCGGAGGGCATACTATAGTATGTCGTTTTTCACGATTTCGGAGGATTTGAAAAAAAGGTGAAAATCACACAAAAGCGAAAGGCTATAGTCCATGGTGTCGGAGGGCATACTATAGTATGTCGTTTTTCACGATTTCGGAGGATTAAAAAAAAAGGTGAAAATCACGCAAAAGGGAAAGGCTATAGTCCATGGTGTCGGAGGGCATACTATAGTATGTCGTTTTTCACGATTTCGGAGGATTTGAAAAAAAGGTGAAAATCACGCAAAAGCGAAAGGCTATAGTCCATGGTGTCGGAGGGCATACTATAGTATGTCGTTTTTCACGATTTCGGAGGATTTAAAAAAAAAGGTGAAAATCACGCAAAAGCGAAAGGCTATAGTCCATGGTGTCGGAGGGCATACTATAGTATGTCGTTTTTCACGATTTCGGAGGATTTGAAAAAAAGGTGAAAATCACGCAAAAGCGAAAGGCTATAGTCCATGGTGTCGGAGGGCATACTATAGTATGTCGTTTTTCACGATTTCGGAGGATTTGAAAAAAAGGTGAAAATCACACAAAAGCGAAAGGCTATAGTCCATGGTGTCGGAGGGCATACTATAGTATGTCGTTTTTCACGATTTCGGAGGATTAAAAAAAAAGGTGAAAATCACGCAAAAGGGAAAGGCTATAGTCCATGGTGTCGGAGGGCATACTATAGTATGTCGTTTTTCACGATTTCGGAGGATTTGAAAAAAAGGTGAAAATCACGCAAAAGCGAAAGGCTATAGTCCATGGTGTCGGAGAGCATACTATAGTATGTCGTTTTTAACGATTTCGGAGGATTTAAAAAAAAAGGTGAAAATCACGCAAAAGCAAAAGGCTATAGTCCATGGTGTCAGGGGGCATACTATATAGTATGTCGTTTTTCACGATTTCGGAGGATTAAAAAAAAAGGTGAAAATCACGCAAAAGCGAAAGGCTATAGTCCATGGTGTCGGAGGGCATACTATAGTATGTCGTTTTTCACGATTTCGGAGGATTTGAAAAAAAGGTGAAAATCACGCAAAAGCGAAAGGCTATAGTCCATGGTGTCGGAGGGCATACTATAGTATGTCGTTTTTAACGATTTCGGAGGATTTTAAAAAAAAAGGTGAAAATCACGCAAAAGCGAAAGGCTATAGTCCATGGTCTCGGACCGCATACTAGTATGTCGTTTTTCACGATTTCGGAGGATTTAAAAAAAAAAAGGTGAAAATCACGCAAAAGCGAAAGGCTATAGTCCATGGTGTCGGAGGGCATACTATAGTATGTCGTTTTTCACGATTTCGGAGGATTAAAAAAAAAGGTGAAAATCACGCAAAAGCGAAAGGCTATAGTCCATGGTGTCGGAGGGCATACTATAGTATGTCGTTTTTCACGATTTCGGAGGATTTGAAAAAAAGGTGAAAATCACGCAAAAGCGAAAGGCTATAGTCCATGGTGTCGGAGGGCATACTATAGTATGTCGTTTTTCACGATTTCGGAGGATTAAAAAAAAAGGTGAAAATCACGCAAAAGCGAAAGGCTATAGTCCATGGTGTCGGAGGGCATACTATAGTATGTCGTTTTTCACGATTTCGGAGGATTTGAAAAAAAGGTGAAAATCACGCAAAAGCGAAAGGCTATAGTCCATGGTGTCGGAGGGCATACTATAGTATGTCGTTTTTCACGATTTCGGAGGATTTAAAAAAAAAGGTGAAAATCACGCAAAAGCGAAAGGCTATAGTCCATGGTGTCGGAGGGCATACTATAGTATGTCGTTTTTCACGATTTCGGAGGATTTGAAAAAAAGGTGAAAATCACGCAAAAGCGAAAGGCTATAGTCCATGGTGTCGGAGGGCATACTATAGTATGTCGTTTTTCACGATTTCGGAGGATTTGAAAAAAAGGTGAAAATCACACAAAAGCGAAAGGCTATAGTCCATGGTGTCGGAGGGCATACTATAGTATGTCGTTTTTCACGATTTCGGAGGATTAAAAAAAAAGGTGAAAATCACGCAAAAGGGAAAGGCTATAGTCCATGGTGTCGGAGGGCATACTATAGTATGTCGTTTTTCACGATTTCGGAGGATTTGAAAAAAAGGTGAAAATCACGCAAAAGCGAAAGGCTATAGTCCATGGTGTCGGAGGGCATACTATAGTATGTCGTTTTTCACGATTTCGGAGGATTTAAAAAAAAAGGTGAAAATCACGCAAAAGCGAAAGGCTATAGTCCATGGTGTCGGAGGGCATACTATAGTATGTCGTTTTTCACGATTTCGGAGGATTTGAAAAAAAGGTGAAAATCACGCAAAAGCGAAAGGCTATAGTCCATGGTGTCGGAGGGCATACTATAGTATGTCGTTTTTCACGATTTCGGAGGATTTGAAAAAAAGGTGAAAATCACACAAAAGCGAAAGGCTATAGTCCATGGTGTCGGAGGGCATACTATAGTATGTCGTTTTTCACGATTTCGGAGGATTAAAAAAAAAGGTGAAAATCACGCAAAAGCGAAAGGCTATAGTCCATGGTCTCGGACCGCATACTAGTATGTCGTTTTTCACGATTTCGGAGGATTTTTAAAAAAAAAGGTGAAAATCACGCAAAAGCGAAAGGCTATAGTCCATGGTGTCGGAGGGCATACTATAGTATGTCGTTTTTCACGATTTCGGAGGATTAAAAAAAAAGGTGAAAATCACGCAAAAGCGAAAGGCTATAGTCCATGGTGTCGGAGGGCATACTATAGTATGTCGTTTTTCACGATTTCGGAGGATTAAAAAAAAAGGTGAAAATCACGCAAAAGGGAAAGGCTATAGTCCATGGTGTCGGAGGGCATACTATAGTATGTCGTTTTTCACGATTTCGGAGGATTTGAAAAAAAGGTGAAAATCACGCAAAAGCGAAAGGCTATAGTCCATGGTGTCGGAGGGCATACTATAGTATGTCGTTTTTCACGATTTCGGAGGATTTAAAAAAAAAGGTGAAAATCACGCAAAAGCGAAAGGCTATAGTCCATGGTGTCGGAGGGCATACTATAGTATGTCGTTTTTCACGATTTCGGAGGATTTGAAAAAAAGGTGAAAATCACGCAAAAGCGAAAGGCTATAGTCCATGGTGTCGGAGGGCATACTATAGTATGTCGTTTTTCACGATTTCGGAGGATTTGAAAAAAAGGTGAAAATCACACAAAAGCGAAAGGCTATAGTCCATGGTGTCGGAGGGCATACTATAGTATGTCGTTTTTCACGATTTCGGAGGATTAAAAAAAAAGGTGAAAATCACGCAAAAGCGAAAGGCTATAGTCCATGGTCTCGGACCGCATACTAGTATGTCGTTTTTCACGATTTCGGAGGATTTTAAAAAAAAAGGTGAAAATCACGCAAAAGCGAAAGGCTATAGTCCATGGTGTCGGAGGGCATACTATAGTATGTCGTTTTTCACGATTTCGGAGGATTAAAAAAAAAGGTGAAAATCACGCAAAAGCGAAAGGCTATAGTCCATGGTGTCGGAGGGCATACTATAGTATGTCGTTTTTCACGATTTCGGAGGATTTAAAAAAAAAGGTGAAAATCACGCAAAAGCGAAAGGCTATAGTCCATGGTGTCGGAGGGCATACTATAGTATGTCGTTTTTCACGATTTCGGAGGATTTGAAAAAAAGGTGAAAATCACGCAAAAGCGAAAGGCTATAGTCCATGGTGTCGGAGGGCATACTATAGTATGTCGTTTTTCACGATTTCGGAGGATTTGAAAAAAAGGTGAAAATCACACAAAAGCGAAAGGCTATAGTCCATGGTGTCGGAGGGCATACTATAGTATGTCGTTTTTCACGATTTCGGAGGATTAAAAAAAAAGGTGAAAATCACGCAAAAGCGAAAGGCTATAGTCCATGGTCTCGGACCGCATACTAGTATGTCGTTTTTCACGATTTCGGAGGATTTTAAAAAAAAAGGTGAAAATCACGCAAAAGCGAAAGGCTATAGTCCATGGTGTCGGAGGGCATACTATAGTATGTCGTTTTTCACGATTTCGGAGGATTAAAAAAAAAGGTGAAAATCACGCAAAAGCGAAAGGCTATAGTCCATGGTGTCGGAGGGCATACTATAGTATGTCGTTTTTCACGATTTCGGAGGATTTGAAAAAAAGGTGAAAATCACGCAAAAGCGAAAGGCTATAGTCCATGGTGTCGGAGGGCATACTATAGTATGTCGTTTTTCACGATTTCGGAGGATTAAAAAAAAAGGTGAAAATCACGCAAAAGCGAAAGGCTATAGTCCATGGTGTCGGAGGGCATACTATAGTATGTCGTTTTTCACGATTTCGGAGGATTTGAAAAAAAGGTGAAAATCACGCAAAAGCGAAAGGCTATAGTCCATGGTGTGGGAGGGCATACTATAGTATGTTGTTTTTCACGATTTCGGAGGATTTAAAAAAAAAGGTGAAAATCACGCAAAAGCGAAAGGCTATAGTCCATGGTGTCGGAGGGCATACTATAGTATGTCGTTTTTCACGATTTCGGAGGATTTGAAAAAAAGGTGAAAATCACGCAAAAGCGAAAGGCTATAGTCCATGGTGTCGGAGGGCATACTATAGTATGTCGTTTTTCACGATTTCGGAGGATTTGAAAAAAAGGTGAAAATCACACAAAAGCGAAAGGCTATAGTCCATGGTGTCGGAGGGCATACTATAGTATGTCGTTTTTCACGATTTCGGAGGATTAAAAAAAAAGGTGAAAATCACGCAAAAGCGAAAGGCTATAGTCCATGGTCTCGGACCGCATACTAGTATGTCGTTTTTCACGATTTCGGAGGATTTTAAAAAAAAAGGTGAAAATCACGCAAAAGCGAAAGGCTATAGTCCATGGTGTCGGAGGGCATACTATAGTATGTCGTTTTTCACGATTTCGGAGGATTAAAAAAAAAGGTGAAAATCACGCAAAAGCGAAAGGCTATAGTCCATGGTGTCGGAGGGCATACTATAGTATGTCGTTTTTCACGATTTCGGAGGATTTGAAAAAAAGGTGAAAATCACGCAAAAGCGAAAGGCTATAGTCCATGGTGTCGGAGGGCATACTATAGTATGTCGTTTTTCACGATTTCGGAGGATTAAAAAAAAAGGTGAAAATCACGCAAAAGCGAAAGGCTATAGTCCATGGTGTCGGAGGGCATACTATAGTATGTCGTTTTTCACGATTTCGGAGGATTTGAAAAAAAGGTGAAAATCACGCAAAAGCGAAAGGCTATAGTCCATGGTGTGGGAGGGCATACTATAGTATGTTGTTTTTCACGATTTCGGAGGATTTAAAAAAAAAGGTGAAAATCACGCAAAAGCGAAAGGCTATAGTCCATGTTGTCGGAGGGCATACTATAGTATGTCGTTTTTCACGATTTCGGAGGATTTGAAAAAAAGGTGAAAATCACGCAAAAGCGAAAGGCTATAGTCCATGGTGTCGGAGGGCATACTATAGTATGTCGTTTTTCACGATTTCGGAGGATTAAAAAAAAAGGTGAAAATCACGCAAAAGCGAAAGGCTATAGTCCATGGTGTCGGAGGGCATACTATAGTATGTCGTTTTTCACGATTTCGGAGGATTTTTAAAAAAAAAGGTGAAAATCACGCAAAAGCGAAAGGCTATAGTCCATGGTCTCGGACCGCATACTAGTATGTCGTTTTTCACGATTTTGGAGGATTTTAAAAAAAAAGGTGAAAATCACGCAAAAGCGAAAGGCTATAGTCCATGGTGTCGGAGGGCATACTATAGTATGTCGTTTTTCACGATTTCGGAGGATTTAAAAAAAAAAGGTGAAAATCACGCAAAAGCGAAAGGCTATAGTCCATGGTGTCGGAGGGCATACTATAGTATGTGGTTTTTCACGATTTTGGAGGATTTAAAAAAAAAATTGAAAATCACGCAAAAGCGAAAGGCTATAGTCCATGGTGTCGGAGGGCATACTATAGTATGTCGTTTTTCACGATTTCGGAGGATTTGAAAAAAAGGTGAAAATCACGCAAAAGCGAAAGGCTATAGTCCATGGTGTCGGAGAGCATACTATAGTATGTCGTTTTTAACGATTTCGGAGGATTTGAAAAAAAGGTGAAAATCACGCGAAAGCAAAAGGCTATAGTCCATGGTGTCGGAGGGCATACTATATTATGTCGTTTTTCCACGATTTCGGAGGATTAAAAAAAAAGGTGAAAATCACGCAAAAGCGAAAGGCTATAGTCCATGGTGTCGGAGGGCATACTATAGTATGTCGTTTTTCACGATTTCGGAGGATTTGAAAAAAAGGTGAAAATCACGCAAAAGCGAAAGGCTATATAGTCCATGGTGTCGGAGGGCATACTATAGTATGTCGTTTTTCACGATTTCGGAGGATTTAAAAAAAAAGGTGAAAATCACGCAAAAGCGAAAGGCTATAGTCCATGGTCTCGGACCGCATACTAGTATGTCGTTTTTCACGATTTCGGAGGATTTTAAAAAAAAAAGTGAAAATCACGCAAAAGCGAAAGGCTATAGTCCATGGTGTCGGAGGGCATACTATAGTATGTCGTTTTTCACGATTTCGGAGGATTTGAAAAAAAGGTGAAAATCACGCAAAAGCGAAAGGCTATAGTCCATGGTGTCGGAGGGCATACTATAGTATGTCGTTTTTCACGATTTCGGAGGATTAAAAAAAAAGGTGAAAATCACGCAAAAGCGAAAGGCTATAGTCCATGGTGTCGGAGGGCATACTATAGTATGTCGTTTTTCACGATTTCGGAGGATTTGAAAAAAAGGTGAAAATCACGCAAAAGCGAAAGGCTATAGTCCATGGTGTCGGAGGGCATACTATAGTATGTCGTTTTTCACGATTTCGGAGGATTTGAAAAAAAGGTGAAAATCACGCAAAAGCGAAAGGCTATAGTCCATGGTGTCGGAGGGCATACTATAGTATGTCGTTTTTCACGATTTCGGAGGATTTGAAAAAAAGGTGAAAATCACGCAAAAGCGAAAGGCTATAGTCCATGGTGTCGGAGGGCATACTATAGTATGTCGTTTTTCACGATTTCGGAGGATTTAAAAAAAAAGGTGAAAATCACGCAAAAGCGAAAGGCTATAGTCCATGGTGTCGGAGGGCATACTATAGTATGTCGTTTTTAACGATTTCGGAGGATTTAAAAAAAAGGTGAAAATCACGCGAAAGCAAAAGGCTATAGTCCATGGTGTCGGAGGGCATACTATAGTATGTCGTTTTTCACGATTTCGGAGGATTAAAAAAAAAGGTGAAAATCACGCAAAAGCGAAAGGCTATAGTCCATGGTGTCGGAGGGCATACTATAGTATGTCGTTTTTCACGATTTCGGAGGATTTGAAAAAAAGGTGAAAATCACGCAAAAGCGAAAGGCTATAGTCCATGGTGTCGGAGGGCATACTATAGTATGTCGTTTTTCACGATTTCGGAGGATTTTTAAAAAAAGGTGAAAATCACGCAAAAGCGAAAGGCTATAGTCCATGGTCTCGGACCGCATACTAGTATGTCGTTTTTCACGATTTCGGAGGATTTTAAAAAAAAAGGTGAAAATCACGCAAAAGCGAAAGGCTATAGTCCATGGTGTCGGAGGGCATACTATAGTATGTCGTTTTTCACGATTTCGGAGGATTTGAAAAAAAGGTGAAAATCACGCAAAAGCGAAAGGCTATAGTCCATGGTGTCGGAGGGCATACTATAGTATGTCGTTTTTCACGATTTCGGAGGATTAAAAAAAAAGGTGAAAATCACGCAAAAGCGAAAGGCTATAGTCCATGGTGTCGGAGGGCATACTATAGTATGTCGTTTTTCACGATTTCGGAGGATTTGAAAAAAAGGTGAAAATCACACAAAAGCGAAAGGCTATAGTCCATGGTGTCGGAGGGCATACTATAGTATGTCGTTTTTCACGATTTCGGAGGATTTGAAAAAAAGGTGAAAATCACGCAAAAGCGAAAGGCTATAGTCCATGGTGTCGGAGGGCATACTATAGTATGTCGTTTTTCACGATTTCGGAGGATTTGAAAAAAAGGTGAAAATCACGCAAAAGCGAAAGGCTATAGTCCATGGTGTCGGAGGGCATACTATAGTATGTCGTTTTTCACGATTTCGGAGGATTTAAAAAAAAAGGTGAAAATCACGCAAAAGCGAAAGGCTATAGTCCATGGTGTCGGAGGGCATACTATAGTATGTCGTTTTTAACGATTTCGGAGGATTTTAAAAAAAGGTGAAAATCACGCGAAAGCAAAAGGCTATAGTCCATGGTGTCGGAGGGCATACTATAGTATGTCGTTTTTCACGATTTCGGAGGATTAAAAAAAAAGGTGAAAATCACGCAAAAGCGAAAGGCTATAGTCCATGGTGTCGGAGGGCATACTATAGTATGTCGTTTTTCACGATTTCGGAGGATTTGAAAAAAAGGTGAAAATCACGCAAAAGCGAAAGGCTATAGTCCATGGTGTCGGAGGGCATACTATAGTATGTCGTTTTTCACGATTTCGGAGGATTTTAAAAAAAAAGGTGAAAATCACGCAAAAGCGAAAGGCTATAGTCCATGGTCTCGGACCGCATACTAGTATGTCGTTTTTCACGATTTCGGAGGATTTAAAAAAAAAAGGTGAAAATCACGCAAAAGCGAAAGGCGTGTCGGAGGGCATACTATAGTATGTCGTTTTTCACGATTTCGGAGGATTAAAAAAAAAGGTGAAAATCACGCAAAAGCGAAAGGCTATAGTCCATGGTGTCGGAGGGCATACTATAGTATGTCGTTTTTCACGATTTCGGAGGATTTGAAAAAAAGGTGAAAATCACGCAAAAGCGAAAGGCTATAGTCCATGGTGTCGGAGGGCATACTATAGTATGTCGTTTTTCACGATTTCGGAGGATTTAAAAAAAAAGGTGAAAATCACGCAAAAGCGAAAGGCTATAGTCCATGGTGTCGGAGGGCATACAATAGTATGTCGTTTTTCACGATTTCGGAGGATTTGAAAAAAAGGTGAAAATCACGCAAAAGCGAAAGGCTATAGTCCATGGTGTCGGAGGGCATACTATAGTATGTCGTTTTTCACAATTTCGGAGGATTTGAAAAAAAGGTGAAAATCACGCAAAAGCGAAAGGCTATAGTCCATGGTGTCGGAGGGCATACTATAGTATGTCGTTTTTCACGATTTCGGAGGATTTAAAAAAAAAGGTGAAAATCACGCAAAAGCGAAAGGCTATAGTCCATGGTGTCGGAGGGCATACTATAGTATGTCGTTTTTCACGATTTCGGAGGATTTGAAAAAAAGGTGAAAATCACGCAAAAGCGAAAGGCTATAGTCCATGGTGTCGGAGGGCATACTATAGTATGTCGTTTTTCACGATTTCGGAGGATTTGAAAAAAAGGTGAAAATCACGCAAAAGCGAAAGGCTATAGTCCATGGTGTCGGAGGGCATACTATAGTATGTGGTTTTTCACGATTTTGGAGGATTTAAAAAAAAAATGTGAAAATCACGCAAAAGCGAAAGGCTATAGTCCATGGTGTCGGAGGGCATACTATAGTATGTCGTTTTTCACGATTTCGGAGGATTTGAAAAAAAGGTGAAAATCACGCAAAAGCGAAAGGCTATAGTCCATGGTGTCGGAGAGCATACTATAGTATGTCGTTTTTAACGATTTCGGAGGATTTAAAAAAAAGGTGAAAATCACGCGAAAGCAAAAGGCTATAGTCCATGGTGTCGGAGGGCATACTATAGTATGTCGTTTTTCACGATTTCGGAGGATTTGAAAAAAAGGTGAAAATCACGCAAAAGCGAAAGGCTATAGTCCATGGTGTCGGAGGGCATACTATAGTATGTCGTTTTTCACGATTTCGGAGGATTTGAAAAAAAGGTGAAAATCACGCAAAAGCGAAAGGCTATAGTCCATGGTGTCGGAGGGCATACTATAGTATGTCGTTTTTCACGATTTCGGAGGATTTAAAAAAAAAAGGTGAAAATCACGCAAAAGCGAAAGGCTATAGTCCATGGTCTCGGACCGCATACTAGTATGTCGTTTTTCACGATTTCGGAGGATTTTTAAAAAAAAGGTGAAAATCACGCAAAAGCGAAAGGCGTGTCGGAGGGCATACTATAGTATGTCGTTTTTCACGATTTCGGAGGATTAAAAAAAAAGGTGAAAATCACGCAAAAGCGAAAGGCTATAGTCCATGGTGTCGGAGGGCATACTATAGTATGTCGTTTTTCACGATTTCGGAGGATTTGAAAAAAAGGTGAAAATCACGCAAAAGCGAAAGGCTATAGTCCATGGTGTCGGAGGGCATACTATAGTATGTCGTTTTTCACGATTTCGGAGGATTAAAAAAAAAGGTGAAAATCACGCAAAAGCGAAAGGCTATAGTCCATGGTGTCGGAGGGCATACTATAGTATGTCGTTTTTCACGATTTCGGAGGATTTGAAAAAAAGGTGAAAATCACGCAAAAGCGAAAGGCTATAGTCCATGGTGTCGGAGGGCATACTATATAGTATGTCGTTTTTCACGATTTCGGAGGATTTGAAAAAAAGGTGAAAATCACGCAAAAGCGAAAGGCTATAGTCCATGATGTCGGAGGGCATACTATAGTATGTCGTTTTTCACGATTTCGGAGGATTTGAAAAAAAGGTGAAAATCACGCAAAAGCGAAAGGCTATAGTCCATGGTGTCGGAGGGCATACTATAGTATGTCGTTTTTCACGATTTCGGAGGATTTAAAAAAAAAGGTGAAAATCACGCAAAAGCGAAAGGCTATAGTCCATGGTATCGGAGGGCATACTATAGTATGTCGTTTTTCACGATTTCGGAGGATTTGAAAAAAAGGTGAAAATCACGCAAAAGCGAAAGGCTATAGTCCATGGTGTCGGAGGGCATACTATAGTATGTCGTTTTTCACGATTTCGGAGGATTTGAAAAAAAGGTGAAGATCACGCAAAAGCGAAAGGCTATAGTCCATGGTGTCGGAGAGCATACTATAGTATGTCGTTTTTAACGATTTCGGAGGATTTAAAAAAAAGGTGAAAATCACGCGAAAGCAAAAGGCTATAGTCCATGGTGTCGGAGGGCATACTATAGTATGTCGTTTTTCACGATTTCGGAGGATTACAAAAAAAGGTGAAAATCACGCAAAAGCGAAAGGCTATAGTCCATGGTGTCGGAGGGCATACTATAGTATGTCGTTTTTCACGATTTCGGAGGATTTAAAAAAAAAAGGTGAAAATCACGCAAAAGCGAAAGGCTATAGTCCATGGTCTCGGACCGCATACTAGTATGTCGTTTTTCACGATTTCGGAGGATTTTTAAAAAAAAGGTGAAAATCACGCAAAAGCGAAAGGCGTGTCGGAGGGCATACTATAGTATGTCGTTTTTCACGATTTCGGAGGATTAAAAAAAAAGGTGAAAATCACGCAAAAGCGAAAGGCTATAGTCCATGGTGTCGGAGGGCATACTATAGTATGTCGTTTTTCACGATTTCGGAGGATTTGAAAAAAAGGTGAAAATCACGCAAAAGCGAAAGGCTATAGTCCATGGTGTCGGAGGGCATACTATAGTATGTCGTTTTTCACGATTTCGGAGGATTAAAAAAAAAGGTGAAAATCACGCAAAAGCGAAAGGCTATAGTCCATGGTGTCGGAGGGCATACTATAGTATGTCGTTTTTCACGATTTCGGAGGATTTGAAAAAAAGGTGAAAATCACGCAAAAGCGAAAGGCTATAGTCCATGGTGTCGGAGGGCATACTATATAGTATGTCGTTTTTCACGATTTCGGAGGATTTGAAAAAAAGGTGAAAATCACGCAAAAGCGAAAGGCTATAGTCCATGATGTCGGAGGGCATACTATAGTATGTCGTTTTTCACGATTTCGGAGGATTTGAAAAAAAGGTGAAAATCACGCAAAAGCGAAAGGCTATAGTCCATGGTGTCGGAGGGCATACTATAGTATGTCGTTTTTCACGATTTCGGAGGATTTAAAAAAAAAGGTGAAAATCACGCAAAAGCGAAAGGCTATAGTCCATGGTATCGGAGGGCATACTATAGTATGTCGTTTTTCACGATTTCGGAGGATTTGAAAAAAAGGTGAAAATCACGCAAAAGCGAAAGGCTATAGTCCATGGTGTCGGAGGGCATACTATAGTATGTCGTTTTTCACGATTTCGGAGGATTTGAAAAAAAGGTGAAGATCACGCAAAAGCGAAAGGCTATAGTCCATGGTGTCGGAGAGCATACTATAGTATGTCGTTTTTAACGATTTCGGAGGATTTAAAAAAAAGGTGAAAATCACGCGAAAGCAAAAGGCTATAGTCCATGGTGTCGGAGGGCATACTATAGTATGTCGTTTTTCACGATTTCGGAGGATTACAAAAAAAGGTGAAAATCACGCAAAAGCGAAAGGCTATAGTCCATGGTGTCGGAGGGCATACTATAGTATGTCGTTTTTCACGATTTCGGAGGATTTAAAAAAAAAGGTGAAAATCACGCAAAAGCGAAAGGCTATAGTCCATGGTCTCGGACCGCATACTAGTATGTCGTTTTTCACGATTTCGGAGGATTTAAAAAAAAAAGGTGAAAATCACGCAAAAGCGAAAGGCTATAGTCCATGGTGTCGGAGGGCATACTATAGTATGTCGTTTTTCACGATTTCGGAGGATTTGAAAAAAAGGTGAAAATCACGCAAAAGCGAAAGGCTATAGTCCATGGTGTCGGAGGGCATACTATAGTATGTCGTTTTTCACGATTTCGGAGGATTTAAAAAAAAAGGTGAAAATCACGCAAAAGCGAAAGGCTATAGTCCATGGTGTCGGAGGGCATACTATAGTATGTCGTTTTTCACGATTTCGGAGGATTTGAAAAAAAGGTGAAAATCACGCAAAAGCGAAAGGCTATAGTCCATGGTGTCGGAGGGCATACTATAGTATGTCGTTTTTCACAATTTCGGAGGATTTGAAAAAAAGGTGAAAATCACGCAAAAGCGAAAGGCTATAGTCCATGGTGTCGGAGGGCATACTATAGTATGTCGTTTTTCACGATTTCGGAGGATTTAAAAAAAAAGGTGAAAATCACGCAAAAGCGAAAGGCTATAGTCCATGGTGTCGGAGGGCATACTATAGTATGTCGTTTTTCACGATTTCGGAGGATTTGAAAAAAAGGTGAAAATCACGCAAAAGCGAAAGGCTATAGTCCATGGTGTCGGAGGGCATACTATAGTATGTCGTTTTTCACGATTTCGGAGGATTTGAAAAAAAGGTGAAAATCACGCAAAAGCGAAAGGCTATAGTCCATGGTGTCGGAGGGCATACTATAGTATGTGGTTTTTCACGATTTTGGAGGATTTAAAAAAAAAATGTGAAAATCACGCAAAAGCGAAAGGCTATAGTCCATGGTGTCGGAGGGCATACTATAGTATGTCGTTTTTCACGATTTCGGAGGATTTGAAAAAAAGGTGAAAATCACGCAAAAGCGAAAGGCTATAGTCCATGGTGTCGGAGAGCATACTATAGTATGTCGTTTTTAACGATTTCGGAGGATTTAAAAAAAAGGTGAAAATCACGCGAAAGCAAAAGGCTATAGTCCATGGTGTCGGAGGGCATACTATAGTATGTCGTTTTTCACGATTTCGGAGGATTTGAAAAAAAGGTGAAAATCACGCAAAAGCGAAAGGCTATAGTCCATGGTGTCGGAGGGCATACTATAGTATGTCGTTTTTCACGATTTCGGAGGATTTGAAAAAAAGGTGAAAATCACGCAAAAGCGAAAGGCTATAGTCCATGGTGTCGGAGGGCATACTATAGTATGTCGTTTTTCACGATTTCGGAGGATTTAAAAAAAAAAGGTGAAAATCACGCAAAAGCGAAAGGCTATAGTCCATGGTCTCGGACCGCATACTAGTATGTCGTTTTTCACGATTTCGGAGGATTTTTAAAAAAAAGGTGAAAATCACGCAAAAGCGAAAGGCGTGTCGGAGGGCATACTATAGTATGTCGTTTTTCACGATTTCGGAGGATTAAAAAAAAAGGTGAAAATCACGCAAAAGCGAAAGGCTATAGTCCATGGTGTCGGAGGGCATACTATAGTATGTCGTTTTTCACGATTTCGGAGGATTTGAAAAAAAGGTGAAAATCACGCAAAAGCGAAAGGCTATAGTCCATGGTGTCGGAGGGCATACTATAGTATGTCGTTTTTCACGATTTCGGAGGATTAAAAAAAAAGGTGAAAATCACGCAAAAGCGAAAGGCTATAGTCCATGGTGTCGGAGGGCATACTATAGTATGTCGTTTTTCACGATTTCGGAGGATTTGAAAAAAAGGTGAAAATCACGCAAAAGCGAAAGGCTATAGTCCATGGTGTCGGAGGGCATACTATATAGTATGTCGTTTTTCACGATTTCGGAGGATTTGAAAAAAAGGTGAAAATCACGCAAAAGCGAAAGGCTATAGTCCATGATGTCGGAGGGCATACTATAGTATGTCGTTTTTCACGATTTCGGAGGATTTGAAAAAAAGGTGAAAATCACGCAAAAGCGAAAGGCTATAGTCCATGGTGTCGGAGGGCATACTATAGTATGTCGTTTTTAACGATTTCGGAGGATTTAAAAAAAAGGTGAAAATCACGCGAAAGCAAAAGGCTATAGTCCATGGTGTCGGAGGGCATACTATAGTATGTCGTTTTTCACGATTTCGGAGGATTACAAAAAAAGGTGAAAATCACGCAAAAGCGAAAGGCTATAGTCCATGGTGTCGGAGGGCATACTATAGTATGTCGTTTTTCACGATTTCGGAGGATTTAAAAAAAAAAGGTGAAAATCACGCAAAAGCGAAAGGCTATAGTCCATGGTCTCGGACCGCATACTAGTATGTCGTTTTTCACGATTTCGGAGGATTTTTAAAAAAAAGGTGAAAATCACGCAAAAGCGAAAGGCGTGTCGGAGGGCATACTATAGTATGTCGTTTTTCACGATTTCGGAGGATTAAAAAAAAAGGTGAAAATCACGCAAAAGCGAAAGGCTATAGTCCATGGTGTCGGAGGGCATACTATAGTATGTCGTTTTTCACGATTTCGGAGGATTTGAAAAAAAGGTGAAAATCACGCAAAAGCGAAAGGCTATAGTCCATGGTGTCGGAGGGCATACTATAGTATGTCGTTTTTCACGATTTCGGAGGATTAAAAAAAAAGGTGAAAATCACGCAAAAGCGAAAGGCTATAGTCCATGGTGTCGGAGGGCATACTATAGTATGTCGTTTTTCACGATTTCGGAGGATTTGAAAAAAAGGTGAAAATCACGCAAAAGCGAAAGGCTATAGTCCATGGTGTCGGAGGGCATACTATATAGTATGTCGTTTTTCACGATTTCGGAGGATTTGAAAAAAAGGTGAAAATCACGCAAAAGCGAAAGGCTATAGTCCATGATGTCGGAGGGCATACTATAGTATGTCGTTTTTCACGATTTCGGAGGATTTGAAAAAAAGGTGAAAATCACGCAAAAGCGAAAGGCTATAGTCCATGGTGTCGGAGGGCATACTATAGTATGTCGTTTTTCACGATTTCGGAGGATTTAAAAAAAAAGGTGAAAATCACGCAAAAGCGAAAGGCTATAGTCCATGGTATCGGAGGGCATACTATAGTATGTCGTTTTTCACGATTTCGGAGGATTTGAAAAAAAGGTGAAAATCACGCAAAAGCGAAAGGCTATAGTCCATGGTGTCGGAGGGCATACTATAGTATGTCGTTTTTCACGATTTCGGAGGATTTGAAAAAAAGGTGAAGATCACGCAAAAGCGAAAGGCTATAGTCCATGGTGTCGGAGAGCATACTATAGTATGTCGTTTTTAACGATTTCGGAGGATTTAAAAAAAAGGTGAAAATCACGCGAAAGCAAAAGGCTATAGTCCATGGTGTCGGAGGGCATACTATAGTATGTCGTTTTTCACGATTTCGGAGGATTACAAAAAAAGGTGAAAATCACGCAAAAGCGAAAGGCTATAGTCCATGGTGTCGGAGGGCATACTATAGTATGTCGTTTTTCACGATTTCGGAGGATTTAAAAAAAAAGGTGAAAATCACGCAAAAGCGAAAGGCTATAGTCCATGGTCTCGGACCGCATACTAGTATGTCGTTTTTCACGATTTCGGAGGATTTAAAAAAAAAAGGTGAAAATCACGCAAAAGCGAAAGGCTATAGTCCATGGTGTCGGAGGGCATACTATAGTATGTCGTTTTTCACGATTTCGGAGGATTTGAAAAAAAGGTGAAAATCACGCAAAAGCGAAAGGCTATAGTCCATGGTGTCGGAGGGCATACTATAGTATGTCGTTTTTCACGATTTCGGAGGATTAAAAAAAAAGGTGAAAATCACGCAAAAGCGAAAGGCTATAGTCCATGGTGTCGGAGGGCATACTATAGTATGTCGTTTTTCACGATTTCGGAGGATTTGAAAAAAAGGTGAAAATCACGCAAAAGCGAAAGGCTATAGTCCATGGTGTCGGAGGGCATACTATAGTATGTCGTTTTTCACAATTTCGGAGGATTTGAAAAAAAGGTGAAAATCACGCAAAAGCGAAAGGCTATAGTCCATGGTGTCGGAGGGCATACTATAGTATGTCGTTTTTCACGATTTCGGAGGATTTAAAAAAAAAGGTGAAAATCACGCAAAAGCGAAAGGCTATAGTCCATGGTGTCGGAGGGCATACTATAGTATGTCGTTTTTCACGATTTCGGAGGATTTGAAAAAAAGGTGAAAATCACGCAAAAGCGAAAGGCTATAGTCCATGGTGTCGGAGGGCATACTATAGTATGTCGTTTTTCACGATTTCGGAGGATTTGAAAAAAAGGTGAAAATCACACAAAAGCGAAAGGCTATAGTCCATGGTGTCGGAGGGCATACTATAGTATGTCGTTTTTCACGATTTCGGAGGATTAAAAAAAAAGGTGAAAATCACGCAAAAGGGAAAGGCTATAGTCCATGGTGTCGGAGGGCATACTATAGTATGTCGTTTTTCACGATTTCGGAGGATTTGAAAAAAAGGTGAAAATCACGCAAAAGCGAAAGGCTATAGTCCATGGTGTCGGAGAGCATACTATAGTATGTCGTTTTTAACGATTTCGGAGGATTTAAAAAAAAAGGTGAAAATCACGCAAAAGCAAAAGGCTATAGTCCATGGTGTCAGGGGGCATACTATATAGTATGTCGTTTTTCACGATTTCGGAGGATTAAAAAAAAAGGTGAAAATCACGCAAAAGCGAAAGGCTATAGTCCATGGTGTCGGAGGGCATACTATAGTATGTCGTTTTTCACGATTTCGGAGGATTTGAAAAAAAGGTGAAAATCACGCAAAAGCGAAAGGCTATAGTCCATGGTGTCGGAGGGCATACTATAGTATGTCGTTTTTAACGATTTCGGAGGATTTAAAAAAAAAGGTGAAAATCACGCAAAAGCGAAAGGCTATAGTCCATGGTGTCGGAGGGCATACTATAGTATGTCGTTTTTCACGATTTCGGAGGATTTGAAAAAAAGGTGAAAATCACGCAAAAGCGAAAGGCTATAGTCCATGGTGTCGGAGGGCATACTATAGTATGTCGTTTTTCACGATTTCGGAGGATTTAAAAAAAAGGTGAAAATCACGCAAAAGCGAAAGGCTATAGTCCATGGTGTCGGAGAGCATACTATAGTATGTCGTTTTTAACGATTTCGGAGGATTTAAAAAAAAAGGTGAAAATCACGCAAAAGCAAAAGGCTATAGTCCATGGTGTCGGAGGGCATACTATAGTATGTCGTTTTTCACGATTTCGGAGGATTAAAAAAAAAGGTGAAAATCACGCAAAAGCGAAAGGCTATAGTCCATGGTGTCGGAGGGCATACTATAGTATGTCGTTTTTCACGATTTCGGAGGATTTGAAAAAAAGGTGAAAATCACGCAAAAGCGAAAGGCTATAGTCCATGGTGTGGGAGGGCATACTATAGTATGTCGTTTTTCACGATTTCGGAGGATTTAAAAAAAAAGGTGAAAATCACGCAAAAGCGAAAGGCTATAGTCCATGTTGTCGGAGGGCATACTATAGTATGTCGTTTTTCACGATTTCGGAGGATTTGAAAAAAAGGTGAAAATCACGCAAAAGCGAAAGGCTATAGTCCATGGTGTCGGAGGGCATACTATAGTATGTCGTTTTTCACGATTTCGGAGGATTAAAAAAAAAGGTGAAAATCACGCAAAAGCGAAAGGCTATAGTCCATGGTGTCGGAGGGCATACTATAGTATGTCGTTTTTCACGATTTCGGAGGATTTTTAAAAAAAAAGGTGAAAATCACGCAAAAGCGAAAGGCTATAGTCCATGGTCTCGGACCGCATACTAGTATGTCGTTTTTCACGATTTTGGAGGATTTAAAAAAAAAAGGTGAAAATCACGCAAAAGCGAAAGGCTATAGTCCATGGTGTCGGAGGGCATACTATAGTATGTCGTTTTTCACGATTTCGGAGGATTTAAAAAAAAAAGGTGAAAATCACGCAAAAGCGAAAGGCTATAGTCCATGGTGTCGGAGGGCATACTATAGTATGTGGTTTTTCACGATTTTGGAGGATTTAAAAAAAAAGGTGAAAATCACGCAAAAGCGAAAGGCTATAGTCCATGGTGTCGGAGGGCATACTATAGTATGTCGTTTTTCACGATTTCGGAGGATTTGAAAAAAAGGTGAAAATCACGCAAAAGCGAAAGGCTATAGTCCATGGTGTCGGAGAGCATACTATAGTATGTCGTTTTTAACGATTTCGGAGGATTTAAAAAAAAGGTGAAAATCACGCGAAAGCAAAAGGCTATAGTCCATGGTGTCGGAGGGCATACTATAGTATGTCGTTTTTCCACGATTTCGGAGGATTAAAAAAAAAGGTGAAAATCACGCAAAAGCGAAAGGCTATAGTCCATGGTGTCGGAGGGCATACTATAGTATGTCGTTTTTCACGATTTCGGAGGATTTGAAAAAAAGGTGAAAATCACGCAAAAGCGAAAGGCTATATAGTCCATGGTGTCGGAGGGCATACTATAGTATGTCGTTTTTCACGATTTCGGAGGATTTAAAAAAAAAAGGTGAAAATCACGCAAAAGCGAAAGGCTATAGTCCATGGTCTCGGACCGCATACTAGTATGTCGTTTTTCACGATTTCGGAGGATTTTTAAAAAAAAGGTGAAAATCACGCAAAAGCGAAAGGCGTGTCGGAGGGCATACTATAGTATGTCGTTTTTCACGATTTCGGAGGATTAAAAAAAAAGGTGAAAATCACGCAAAAGCGAAAGGCTATAGTCCATGGTGTCGGAGGGCATACTATAGTATGTCGTTTTTCACGATTTCGGAGGATTTGAAAAAAAGGTGAAAATCACGCAAAAGCGAAAGGCTATAGTCCATGGTGTCGGAGGGCATACTATAGTATGTCGTTTTTCACGATTTCGGAGGATTAAAAAAAAAGGTGAAAATCACGCAAAAGCGAAAGGCTATAGTCCATGGTGTCGGAGGGCATACTATAGTATGTCGTTTTTCACGATTTCGGAGGATTTGAAAAAAAGGTGAAAATCACGCAAAAGCGAAAGGCTATAGTCCATGGTGTCGGAGGGCATACTATATAGTATGTCGTTTTTCACGATTTCGGAGGATTTGAAAAAAAGGTGAAAATCACGCAAAAGCGAAAGGCTATAGTCCATGATGTCGGAGGGCATACTATAGTATGTCGTTTTTCACGATTTCGGAGGATTTGAAAAAAAGGTGAAAATCACGCAAAAGCGAAAGGCTATAGTCCATGGTGTCGGAGGGCATACTATAGTATGTCGTTTTTCACGATTTCGGAGGATTTAAAAAAAAAGGTGAAAATCACGCAAAAGCGAAAGGCTATAGTCCATGGTATCGGAGGGCATACTATAGTATGTCGTTTTTCACGATTTCGGAGGATTTGAAAAAAAGGTGAAAATCACGCAAAAGCGAAAGGCTATAGTCCATGGTGTCGGAGGGCATACTATAGTATGTCGTTTTTCACGATTTCGGAGGATTTGAAAAAAAGGTGAAGATCACGCAAAAGCGAAAGGCTATAGTCCATGGTGTCGGAGAGCATACTATAGTATGTCGTTTTTAACGATTTCGGAGGATTTAAAAAAAAGGTGAAAATCACGCGAAAGCAAAAGGCTATAGTCCATGGTGTCGGAGGGCATACTATAGTATGTCGTTTTTCACGATTTCGGAGGATTACAAAAAAAGGTGAAAATCACGCAAAAGCGAAAGGCTATAGTCCATGGTATCGGAGGGCATACTATAGTATGTCGTTTTTCACGATTTCGGAGGATTTAAAAAAAAAGGTGAAAATCACGCAAAAGCGAAAGGCTATAGTCCATGGTCTCGGACCGCATACTAGTATGTCGTTTTTCACGATTTCGGAGGATTTAAAAAAAAAAGGTGAAAATCACGCAAAAGCGAAAGGCTATAGTCCATGGTGTCGGAGGGCATACTATAGTATGTCGTTTTTCACGATTTCGGAGGATTTGAAAAAAAGGTGAAAATCACGCAAAAGCGAAAGGCTATAGTCCATGGTGTCGGAGGGCATACTATAGTATGTCGTTTTTCACGATTTCGGAGGATTAAAAAAAAAGGTGAAAATCACGCAAAAGCGAAAGGCTATAGTCCATGGTGTCGGAGGGCATACTATAGTATGTCGTTTTTCACGATTTCGGAGGATTTGAAAAAAAGGTGAAAATCACGCAAAAGCGAAAGGCTATAGTCCATGGTGTCGGAGGGCATACTATAGTATGTCGTTTTTCACGATTTCGGAGGATTTAAAAAAAAAGGTGAAAATCACGCAAAAGCGAAAGGCTATAGTCCATGGTGTCGGAGGGCATACTATAGTATGTCGTTTTTCACGATTTCGGAGGATTTGAAAAAAAGGTGAAAATCACGCAAAAGCGAAAGGCTATAGTCCATGGTGTCGGAGGGCATACTATAGTATGTCGTTTTTCACGATTTCGGAGGATTTGAAAAAAAGGTGAAAATCACACAAAAGCGAAAGGCTATAGTCCATGGTGTCGGAGGGCATACTATAGTATGTCGTTTTTCACGATTTCGGAGGATTAAAAAAAAAGGTGAAAATCACGCAAAAGGGAAAGGCTATAGTCCATGGTGTCGGAGGGCATACTATAGTATGTCGTTTTTCACGATTTCGGAGGATTTGAAAAAAAGGTGAAAATCACGCAAAAGCGAAAGGCTATAGTCCATGGTGTCGGAGAGCATACTATAGTATGTCGTTTTTAACGATTTCGGAGGATTTAAAAAAAAAGGTGAAAATCACGCAAAAGCAAAAGGCTATAGTCCATGGTGTCAGGGGGCATACTATATAGTATGTCGTTTTTCACGATTTCGGAGGATTAAAAAAAAAGGTGAAAATCACGCAAAAGCGAAAGGCTATAGTCCATGGTGTCGGAGGGCATACTATAGTATGTCGTTTTTCACGATTTCGGAGGATTTGAAAAAAAGGTGAAAATCACGCAAAAGCGAAAGGCTATAGTCCATGGTGTCGGAGGGCATACTATAGTATGTCGTTTTTAACGATTTCGGAGGATTTAAAAAAAAAGGTGAAAATCACGCAAAAGCGAAAGGCTATAGTCCATGGTGTCGGAGGGCATACTATAGTATGTCGTTTTTCACGATTTCGGAGGATTTGAAAAAAAGGTGAAAATCACGCAAAAGCGAAAGGCTATAGTCCATGGTGTCGGAGGGCATACTATAGTATGTCGTTTTTCACGATTTCGGAGGATTTAAAAAAAAGGTGAAAATCACGCAAAAGCGAAAGGCTATAGTCCATGGTGTCGGAGAGCATACTATAGTATGTCGTTTTTAACGATTTCGGAGGATTTAAAAAAAAAGGTGAAAATCACGCAAAAGCAAAAGGCTATAGTCCATGGTGTCGGAGGGCATACTATAGTATGTCGTTTTTCACGATTTCGGAGGATTAAAAAAAAAGGTGAAAATCACGCAAAAGCGAAAGGCTATAGTCCATGGTGTCGGAGGGCATACTATAGTATGTCGTTTTTCACGATTTCGGAGGATTTGAAAAAAAGGTGAAAATCACGCAAAAGCGAAAGGCTATAGTCCATGGTGTGGGAGGGCATACTATAGTATGTCGTTTTTCACGATTTCGGAGGATTTAAAAAAAAAGGTGAAAATCACGCAAAAGCGAAAGGCTATAGTCCATGTTGTCGGAGGGCATACTATAGTATGTCGTTTTTCACGATTTCGGAGGATTTGAAAAAAAGGTGAAAATCACGCAAAAGCGAAAGGCTATAGTCCATGGTGTCGGAGGGCATACTATAGTATGTCGTTTTTCACGATTTCGGAGGATTAAAAAAAAAGGTGAAAATCACGCAAAAGCGAAAGGCTATAGTCCATGGTGTCGGAGGGCATACTATAGTATGTCGTTTTTCACGATTTCGGAGGATTTTAAAAAAAAAAGGTGAAAATCACGCAAAAGCGAAAGGCTATAGTCCATGGTCTCGGACCGCATACTAGTATGTCGTTTTTCACGATTTTGGAGGATTTAAAAAAAAAAGGTGAAAATCACGCAAAAGCGAAAGGCTATAGTCCATGGTGTCGGAGGGCATACTATAGTATGTCGTTTTTCACGATTTCGGAGGATTTAAAAAAAAAAGGTGAAAATCACGCAAAAGCGAAAGGCTATAGTCCATGGTGTCGGAGGGCATACTATAGTATGTGGTTTTTCACGATTTTGGAGGATTTAAAAAAAAAGGTGAAAATCACGCAAAAGCGAAAGGCTATAGTCCATGGTGTCGGAGGGCATACTATAGTATGTCGTTTTTCACGATTTCGGAGGATTTGAAAAAAAGGTGAAAATCACGCAAAAGCGAAAGGCTATAGTCCATGGTGTCGGAGAGCATACTATAGTATGTCGTTTTTAACGATTTCGGAGGATTTAAAAAAAAGGTGAAAATCACGCGAAAGCAAAAGGCTATAGTCCATGGTGTCGGAGGGCATACTATAGTATGTCGTTTTTCCACGATTTCGGAGGATTAAAAAAAAAGGTGAAAATCACGCAAAAGCGAAAGGCTATAGTCCATGGTGTCGGAGGGCATACTATAGTATGTCGTTTTTCACGATTTCGGAGGATTTGAAAAAAAGGTGAAAATCACGCAAAAGCGAAAGGCTATATAGTCCATGGTGTCGGAGGGCATACTATAGTATGTCGTTTTTCACGATTTCGGAGGATTTAAAAAAAAAGGTGAAAATCACGCAAAAGCGAAAGGCTATAGTCCATGGTCTCGGACCGCATACTAGTATGTCGTTTTTCACGATTTCGGAGGATTTTAAAAAAAAAGGTGAAAATCACGCAAAAGCGAAAGGCGTGTCGGAGGGCATACTATAGTATGTCGTTTTTCACGATTTCGGAGGATTAAAAAAAAAGGTGAAAATCACGCAAAAGCGAAAGGCTATAGTCCATGGTGTCGGAGGGCATACTATAGTATGTCGTTTTTCACGATTTCGGAGGATTTGAAAAAAAGGTGAAAATCACGCAAAAGCGAAAGGCTATAGTCCATGGTGTCGGAGGGCATACTATAGTATGTCGTTTTTCACGATTTCGGAGGATTAAAAAAAAAGGTGAAAATCACGCAAAAGCGAAAGGCTATAGTCCATGGTGTCGGAGGGCATACTATAGTATGTTGTTTTTCACGATTTCGGAGGATTTGAAAAAAAGGTGAAAATCACGCAAAAGCGAAAGGCTATAGTCCATGGTGTCGGAGGGCATACTATAGTATGTCGTTTTTCACGATTTCGGAGGATTTGAAAAAAAGGTGAAAATCACGCAAAAGCGAAAGGCTATAGTCCATGGTGTCGGAGGGCATACTATAGTATGTCGTTTTTCACGATTTCGGAGGATTTGAAAAAAAGGTGAAAATCACGCAAAAGCGAAAGGCTATAGTCCATGGTGTCGGAGGGCATACTATAGTATGTCGTTTTTAACGATTTCGGAGGATTTAAAAAAAAGGTGAAAATCACGCGAAAGCAAAAGGCTATAGTCCATGGTGTCGGAGGGCATACTATAGTATGTCGTTTTTCACGATTTCGGAGGATTAAAAAAAAAGGTGAAAATCACGCAAAAGCGAAAGGCTATAGTCCATGGTGTCGGAGGGCATACTATAGTATGTCGTTTTTCACGATTTCGGAGGATTTGAAAAAAAGGTGAAAATCACGCAAAAGCGAAAGGCTATAGTCCATGGTGTCGGAGGGCATACTATAGTATGTCGTTTTTCACGATTTCGGAGGATTTTAAAAAAAAGGTGAAAATCACGCAAAAGCGAAAGGCTATAGTCCATGGTCTCGGACCGCATACTAGTATGTCGTTTTTCACGATTTCGGAGGATTTTAAAAAAAAAGGTGAAAATCACGCAAAAGCGAAAGGCGTGTCGGAGGGCATACTATAGTATGTCGTTTTTCACGATTTCGGAGGATTAAAAAAAAAGGTGAAAATCACGCAAAAGCGAAAGGCTATAGTCCATGGTGTCGGAGGGCATACTATAGTATGTCGTTTTTCACGATTTCAGAGGATTTGAAAAAAAGGTGAAAATCACGCAAAAGCGAAAGGCTATAGTCCATGGTGTCGGAGGGCATACTATAGTATGTCGTTTTTCACGATTTCGGAGGATTTAAAAAAAAAGGTGAAAATCACGCAAAAGCGAAAGGCTATAGTCCATGGTGTCGGAGGGCATACTATAGTATGTCGTTTTTCACGATTTCGGAGGATTTGAAAAAAAGGTGAAAATCACGCAAAAGCGAAAGGCTATAGTCCATGGTGTCGGAGGGCATACTATAGTATGTCGTTTTTCACAATTTCGGAGGATTTGAAAAAAAGGTGAAAATCACGCAAAAGCGAAAGGCTATAGTCCATGGTGTCGGAGGGCATACTATAGTATGTCGTTTTTCACGATTTCGGAGGATTTAAAAAAAAAGGTGAAAATCACGCAAAAGCGAAAGGCTATAGTCCATGGTGTCGGAGGGCATACTATAGTATGTCGTTTTTCACGATTTCGGAGGATTTGAAAAAAAGGTGAAAATCACGCAAAAGCGAAAGGCTATAGTCCATGGTGTCGGAGGGCATACTATAGTATGTCGTTTTTCACGATTTCGGAGGATTTGAAAAAAAGGTGAAAATCACGCAAAAGCGAAAGGCTATAGTCCATGGTGTCGGAGGGCATACTATAGTATGTCGTTTTTCACGATTTCGGAGGATTTGAAAAAAAGGTGAAAATCACGCAAAAGCGAAAGGCTATAGTCCATGGTGTCGGAGGGCATACTATAGTATGTGGTTTTTCACGATTTTGGAGGATTTAAAAAAAAAGGTGAAAATCACGCAAAAGCGAAAGGCTATAGTCCATGGTGTCGGAGGGCATACTATAGTATGTCGTTTTTCACGATTTCGGAGGATTTGAAAAAAAGGTGAAAATCACGCCAAAGCGAAAGGCTATAGTCCATGGTGTCGGAGAGCATACTATAGTATGTCGTTTTTAACGATTTCGGAGGATTTAAAAAAAAGGTGAAAATCACGCGAAAGCAAAAGGCTATAGTCCATGGTGTCGGAGGGCATACTATAGTATGTCGTTTTTCACGATTTCGGAGGATTAAAAAAAAAGGTGAAAATCACGCAAAAGCGAAAGGCTATAGTCCATGGTGTCGGAGGGCATACTATAGTATGTCGTTTTTCACGATTTCGGAGGATTTGAAAAAAAGGTGAAAATCACGCAAAAGCGAAAGGCTATAGTCCATGGTGTCGGAGGGCATACTATAGTATGTCGTTTTTCACGATTTCGGAGGATTTAAAAAAAAAGGTGAAAATCACGCAAAAGCGAAAGGCTATAGTCCATGGTCTCGGACCGCATACTAGTATGTCGTTTTTCACGATTTCGGAGGATTTTAAAAGAAAAGGTGAAAATCACGCAAAAGCGAAAGGCGTGTCGGAGGGCATACTATAGTATGTCGTTTTTCACGATTTCGGAGGATTAAAAAAAAAGGTGAAAATCACGCAAAAGCGAAAGGCTATAGTCCATGGTGTCGGAGGGCATACTATAGTATGTCGTTTTTCACGATTTCGGAGGATTTGAAAAAAAGGTGAAAATCACGCAAAAGCGAAAGGCTATAGTCCATGGTGTCGGAGGGCATACTATAGTATGTCGTTTTTCATGATTTCGGAGGATTAAAAAAAAAGGTGAAAATCACGCAAAAGCGAAAGGCTATAGTCCATGGTGTCGGAGGGCATACTATAGTATGTCGTTTTTCACGATTTCGGAGGATTTGAAAAAAAAAAGGTGAAAATCACGCAAAAGCGAAAGGCTATAGTCCATGGTCTCGGACCGCATACTAGTATGTCGTTTTTCACGATTTTGGAGGATTTTTAAAAAAAAGGTGAAAATCACGCAAAAGCGAAAGGCTATAGTCCATGGTGTCGGAGGGCATACTATAGTATGTCGTTTTTCACGATTTCGGAGGATTTAAAAAAAAAAGGTGAAAATCACGCAAAAGCGAAAGGCTATAGTCCATGGTGTCGGAGGGCATACTATAGTATGTGGTTTTTCACGATTTTGGAGGATTTAAAAAAAAAGGTGAAAATCACGCAAAAGCGAAAGGCTATAGTCCATGGTGTCGGAGGGCATACTATAGTATGTCGTTTTTCACGATTTCGGAGGATTTGAAAAAAAGGTGAAAATCACGCAAAAGCGAAAGGCTATAGTCCATGGTGTCGGAGAGCATACTATAGTATGTCGTTTTTAACGATTTCGGAGGATTTAAAAAAAAGGTGAAAATCACGCGAAAGCAAAAGGCTATAGTCCATGGTGTCGGAGGGCATACTATAGTATGTCGTTTTTCCACGATTTCGGAGGATTAAAAAAAAAGGTGAAAATCACGCAAAAGCGAAAGGCTATAGTCCATGGTGTCGGAGGGCATACTATAGTATGTCGTTTTTCACGATTTCGGAGGATTTGAAAAAAAGGTGAAAATCACGCAAAAGCGAAAGGCTATATAGTCCATGGTGTCGGAGGGCATACTATAGTATGTCGTTTTTCACGATTTCGGAGGATTTAAAAAAAAAGGTGAAAATCACGCAAAAGCGAAAGGCTATAGTCCATGGTCTCGGACCGCATACTAGTATGTCGTTTTTCACGATTTCGGAGGATTTTAAAAAAAAAGGTGAAAATCACGCAAAAGCGAAAGGCTATAGTCCATGGTGTCGGAGGGCATACTATAGTATGTCGTTTTTCACGATTTCGGAGGATTTAAAAAAAAAAGGTGAAAATCACGCAAAAGCGAAAGGCTATAGTCCATGGTGTCGGAGGGCATACTATAGTATGTGGTTTTTCACGATTTTGGAGGATTTAAAAAAAAAGGTGAAAATCACGCAAAAGCGAAAGGCTATAGTCCATGGTGTCGGAGGGCATACTATAGTATGTCGTTTTTCACGATTTCGGAGGATTTGAAAAAAAGGTGAAAATCACGCAAAAGCGAAAGGCTATAGTCCATGGTGTCGGAGAGCATACTATAGTATGTCGTTTTTAACGATTTCGGAGGATTTAAAAAAAAGGTGAAAATCACGCGAAAGCAAAAGGCTATAGTCCATGGTGTCGGAGGGCATACTATAGTATGTCGTTTTTCCACGATTTCGGAGGATTAAAAAAAAAGGTGAAAATCACGCAAAAGCGAAAGGCTATAGTCCATGGTGTCGGAGGGCATACTATAGTATGTCGTTTTTCACGATTTCGGAGGATTTGAAAAAAAGGTGAAAATCACGCAAAAGCGAAAGGCTATATAGTCCATGGTGTCGGAGGGCATACTATAGTATGTCGTTTTTCACGATTTCGGAGGATTTAAAAAAAAAGGTGAAAATCACGCAAAAGCGAAAGGCTATAGTCCATGGTCTCGGACCGCATACTAGTATGTCGTTTTTCACGATTTCGGAGGATTTGAAAAAAAGGTGAAAATCACGCAAAAGCGAAAGGCTATATAGTCCATGGTGTCGGAGGGCATACTATAGTATGTGGTTTTTCACGATTTTGGAGGATTTAAAAAAAAAGGTGAAAATCACGCAAAAGCGAAAGGCTATAGTCCATGGTGTCGGAGGGCATACTATAGTATGTCGTTTTTCACGATTTCGGAGGATTTGAAAAAAAGGTGAAAATCACGCAAAAGCGAAAGGCTATAGTCCATGGTGTCGGAGAGCATACTATAGTATGTCGTTTTTAACGATTTCGGAGGATTTAAAAAAAAGGTGAAAATCACGCGAAAGCAAAAGGCTATAGTCCATGGTGTCGGAGGGCATACTATAGTATGTCGTTTTTCCACGATTTCGGAGGATTAAAAAAAAAGGTGAAAATCACGCAAAAGCGAAAGGCTATAGTCCATGGTGTCGGAGGGCATACTATAGTATGTCGTTTTTCACGATTTCGGAGGATTTGAAAAAAAGGTGAAAATCACGCAAAAGCGAAAGGCTATATAGTCCATGGTGTCGGAGGGCATACTATAGTATGTCGTTTTTCACGATTTCGGAGGATTTAAAAAAAAAGGTGAAAATCACGCAAAAGCGAAAGGCTATAGTCCATGGTCTCGGACCGCATACTAGTATGTCGTTTTTCACGATTTCGGAGGATTTAAAAAAAAAAGGTGAAAATCACGCAAAAGCGAAAGGCTATAGTCCATGGTGTCGGAGGGCATACTATAGTATGTCGTTTTTCACGATTTCGGAGGATTTAAAAAAAAAAGGTGAAAATCACGCAAAAGCGAAAGGCTATAGTCCATGGTGTCGGAGGGCATACTATAGTATGTGGTTTTTCACGATTTTGGAGGATTTAAAAAAAAAGGTGAAAATCACGCAAAAGCGAAAGGCTATAGTCCATGGTGTCGGAGGGCATACTATAGTATGTCGTTTTTCACGATTTCGGAGGATTTGAAAAAAAGGTGAAAATCACGCAAAAGCGAAAGGCTATAGTCCATGGTGTCGGAGAGCATACTATAGTATGTCGTTTTTAACGATTTCGGAGGATTTAAAAAAAAGGTGAAAATCACGCGAAAGCAAAAGGCTATAGTCCATGGTGTCGGAGGGCATACTATAGTATGTCGTTTTTCCACGATTTCGGAGGATTAAAAAAAAAGGTGAAAATCACGCAAAAGCGAAAGGCTATAGTCCATGGTGTCGGAGGGCATACTATAGTATGTCGTTTTTCACGATTTCGGAGGATTTGAAAAAAAGGTGAAAATCACGCAAAAGCGAAAGGCTATATAGTCCATGGTGTCGGAGGGCATACTATAGTATGTCGTTTTTCACGATTTCGGAGGATTTAAAAAAAAAGGTGAAAATCACGCAAAAGCGAAAGGCTATAGTCCATGGTCTCGGACCGCATACTAGTATGTCGTTTTTCACGATTTCGGAGGATTTTAAAAAAAAAGGTGAAAATCACGCAAAAGCGAAAGGCGTGTCGGAGGGCATACTATAGTATGTCGTTTTTCACGATTTCGGAGGATTAAAAAAAAAGGTGAAAATCACGCAAAAGCGAAAGGCTATAGTCCATGGTGTCGGAGGGCATACTATAGTATGTCGTTTTTCACGATTTCGGAGGATTTGAAAAAAAGGTGAAAATCACGCAAAAGCGAAAGGCTATAGTCCGTATGTAGCGAGATAATTAGGCAAGATTATGATGTCAATTAGCCAGAGAGTAAATGTAACCTTAACTCGCCAGCGAATTAAAGGCACATTACACTCTATCCCCTTGCATATCATTAACGTCCAATGAGGGCGTGAGTTTCGAATATGGTTGTATTAATGTTAAAATTACGGTTCTCCTCGATGCACACAGATCAATGAACACAGACAGAAACAAAGAAACACTCCGTAGATTTGTTTAGATTGTACTAGCAAATGGTATATTTATTATATCGAAATACTGTTACAAAATGCTTGCATCTGGTTGTGTGCAATCATTCATTCAAAAATAATACCACATAGCAAATGAACGAGCGCGTCAACAGGTATTTAGTGGAGACATGAGCTTCAGCTAAATAAACTGTTGTGCATTGAAAATATATATTTTGCCAGGCCGGTGTGGAGTCCTACCTTTGATAACTCGCGCGGTGAAGCGGAGTTAGTCAATGGTAGTACACAATTAAATTCGATCTGGTCAAAATGATATTACAATTATAGCTTCGTTCTGTTTAAAACACAATGCAAAGATAGTTTCAGGAAGAAGAAAGAGGAAAGAGGAAAGAGGTTCTCCTAGCAACTAGGAGATTTAAATGGTTGCTAACTTCAAGTTTACCTTAAATCATTTCCCGAGGAAAAGAGTAGCTGGTTCTCTAAATCAGGTTATAAAATAAGGAATCTAGCGTCGGTTTGGGGCATTAACATGTTCAATTCCTGGACCCACCTGTGGTTGAAATTCCGTCTAGGCGAGATCCTCAGAATCTGGAACCAGGAGTAATGAACGTAGTTAAAATCCAAAGGTGTTGCGCGACACTATAAAGTTGTCTTTACTTCTTTAAGTTAAAAAAATATAACGTAGTCGATCGGGTTCTCATATGAACACACCCAGTTGAGGTGATACGGAACTGCTCTAGTTCCCTGGGTCTGTGTTTAAAAGGCAAGCTCCACGCTTGACTTGTGTTGCGTGGTCGTTGCAAATTGGAAAGAGCAACCAAAATCGGTTCTCTCTGGTATATATTGAAGTTAAGAAAAGCGCCAAAAAGGCATTCTCTTTGTCTTGGGAACCAGCTCAAACTGGTTAGTAAATTTGCTTATTTTACCCCAAAGTCCGTTTGGAGGGGCTAAGGAATGTCGCACCTATAACTTATCGCCAGCAACCATTTGTTTAGATCTTTGAAGTTAAGAGCGCACACACACACATCCACACACCGGCACACACAGGCACACACGCACCAACGCACATACTCACACACACACACACACACGCCCACCCTTGGGTAAGCCGTTCAACCGTGAGGTTATTTTTCACACGTCTGGGGATGGCAGCGCATCCCCCCCAATATTGAACAAAAGGTAGTGGTGTTTGGTATGTGCGTTCTTATTAAACAATGTGTGTTACAGTAGTGCATGTCATTCTGGTCTCACAATCAAGGGTTAGGAAGTGCATTTCTTGTGCCAGTGGCTGCATGGCACTGTCCAGTGTCTGTCATCTGTTAGGGTGAAACGTTCAGCAGATTCTGCGTGCCCCACGCGCATCCTGGCGGGGTTAGGGGAGTCTTCAGGTCCGGTTTGTTTATTCAGTGTAGGCAATAACTCGACCAAGTGTCAGGCACCACCGTTTGGCCCACATTCTCTGATTTTACTCACTCAGAGAGAAATGGGGAAATAAGGTGGTGTCCTTTTACTTAAATTGGCCAAGTTAATTTCACCCATCAGCTCTCTCTCAGACTACAATGGTGTCGGAGGGCATACTATAGTATGTCGTTTTTCACGATTTCGGAGGATTAAAAAAAAAGGTGAAAATCACGCAAAAGCGAAAGGCTATAGTCCATGGTGTCGGAGGGCATACTATAGTATGTTGTTTTTCACGATTTCGGAGGATTTGAAAAAAAGGTGAAAATCACGCAAAAGCGAAAGGCTATAGTCCATGGTGTCGGAGGGCATACTATAGTATGTCGTTTTTCACGATTTCGGAGGATTTGAAAAAAAGGTGAAAATCACGCAAAAGCGAAAGGCTATAGTCCATGGTGTCGGAGGGCATACTATAGTATGTCGTTTTTCACGATTTCGGAGGATTTGAAAAAAAGGTGAAAATCACGCAAAAGCGAAAGGCTATAGTCCATGGTGTCGGAGGGCATACTATAGTATGTCGTTTTTAACGATTTCGGAGGATTTAAAAAAAAGGTGAAAATCACGCGAAAGCAAAAGGCTATAGTCCATGGTGTCGGAGGGCATACTATAGTATGTCGTTTTTCACGATTTCGGAGGATTAAAAAAAAAGGTGAAAATCACGCAAAAGCGAAAGGCTATAGTCCATGGTGTCGGAGGGCATACTATAGTATGTCGTTTTTCACGATTTCGGAGGATTTGAAAAAAAGGTGAAAATCACGCAAAAGCGAAAGGCTATAGTCCATGGTGTCGGAGGGCATACTATAGTATGTCGTTTTTCACGATTTCGGAGGATTTTAAAAAAAAGGTGAAAATCACGCAAAAGCGAAAGGCTATAGTCCATGGTCTCGGACCGCATACTAGTATGTCGTTTTTCACGATTTCGGAGGATTTAAAAAAAAAAGGTGAAAATCACGCAAAAGCGAAAGGCGTGTCGGAGGGCATACTATAGTATGTCGTTTTTCACGATTTCGGAGGATTAAAAAAAAAGGTGAAAATCACGCAAAAGCGAAAGGCTATAGTCCATGGTGTCGGAGGGCATACTATAGTATGTCGTTTTTCACGATTTCGGAGGATTTGAAAAAAAGGTGAAAATCACGCAAAAGCGAAAGGCTATAGTCCATGGTGTCGGAGGGCATACTATAGTATGTCGTTTTTCACGATTTCGGAGGATTTAAAAAAAAAGGTGAAAATCACGCAAAAGCGAAAGGCTATAGTCCATGGTGTCGGAGGGCATACTATAGTATGTCGTTTTTCACGATTTCGGAGGATTTGAAAAAAAGGTGAAAATCACGCAAAAGCGAAAGGCTATAGTCCATGGTGTCGGAGGGCATACTATAGTATGTCGTTTTTCACGATTTCGGAGGATTTAAAAAAAAAGGTGAAAATCACGCAAAAGCGAAAGGCTATAGTCCATGGTGTCGGAGGGCATACTATAGTATGTCGTTTTTCACGATTTCGGAGGATTAAAAAAAAAGGTGAAAATCACGCAAAAGCGAAAGGCTATAGTCCATGGTGTCGGAGGGCATACTATAGTATGTCGTTTTTCACGATTTCGGAGGATTTGAAAAAAAGGTGAAAATCACGCAAAAGCGAAAGGCTATAGTCCGTATGTAGCGAGATAATTAGGCAAGATTATGATGTCAATTAGCCAGAGAGTAAATGTAACCTTAACTCGCCAGCGAATTAAAGGCACATTACACTCTATCCCCTTGCATATCATTAACGTCCAATGAGGGCGTGAGTTTCGAATATGGTTGTATTAATGTTAAAATTACGGTTCTCCTCGATGCACACAGATCAATGAACACAGACAGAAACAAAGAAACACTCCGTAGATTTGTTTAGATTGTACTAGCAAATGGTATATTTATTATATCGAAATACTGTTACAAAATGCTTGCATCTGGTTGTGTGCAATCATTCATTCAAAAATAATACCACATAGCAAATGAACGAGCGCGTCAACAGGTATTTAGTGGAGACATGAGCTTCAGCTAAATAAACTGTTGTGCATTGAAAATATATATTTTGCCAGGCCGGTGTGGAGTCCTACCTTTGATAACTCGCGCGGTGAAGCGGAGTTAGTCAATGGTAGTACACAATTAAATTCGATCTGGTCAAAATGATATTACAATTATAGCTTCGTTCTGTTTAAAACACAATGCAAAGATAGTTTCAGGAAGAAGAAAGAGGAAAGAGGAAAGAGGTTCTCCTAGCAACTAGGAGATTTAAATGGTTGCTAACTTCAAGTTTACCTTAAATCATTTCCCGAGGAAAAGAGTAGCTGGTTCTCTAAATCAGGTTATAAAATAAGGAATCTAGCGTCGGTTTGGGGCATTAACATGTTCAATTCCTGGACCCACCTGTGGTTGAAATTCCGTCTAGGCGAGATCCTCAGAATCTGGAACCAGGAGTAATGAACGTAGTTAAAATCCAAAGGTGTTGCGCGACACTATAAAGTTGTCTTTACTTCTTTAAGTTAAAAAAATATAACGTAGTCGATCGGGTTCTCATATGAACACACCCAGTTGAGGTGATACGGAACTGCTCTAGTTCCCTGGGTCTGTGTTTAAAAGGCAAGCTCCACGCTTGACTTGTGTTGCGTGGTCGTTGCAAATTGGAAAGAGCAACCAAAATCGGTTCTCTCTGGTATATATTGAAGTTAAGAAAAGCGCCAAAAAGGCATTCTCTTTGTCTTGGGAACCAGCTCAAACTGGTTAGTAAATTTGCTTATTTTACCCCAAAGTCCGTTTGGAGGGGCTAAGGAATGTCGCACCTATAACTTATCGCCAGCAACCATTTGTTTAGATCTTTGAAGTTAAGAGCGCACACACACACATCCACACACCGGCACACACAGGCACACACGCACCAACGCACATACTCACACACACACACACACACGCCCACCCTTGGGTAAGCCGTTCAACCGTGAGGTTATTTTTCACACGTCTGGGGATGGCAGCGCATCCCCCCCAATATTGAACAAAAGGTAGTGGTGTTTGGTATGTGCGTTCTTATTAAACAATGTGTGTTACAGTAGTGCATGTCATTCTGGTCTCACAATCAAGGGTTAGGAAGTGCATTTCTTGTGCCAGTGGCTGCATGGCACTGTCCAGTGTCTGTCATCTGTTAGGGTGAAACGTTCAGCAGATTCTGCGTGCCCCACGCGCATCCTGGCGGGGTTAGGGGAGTCTTCAGGTCCGGTTTGTTTATTCAGTGTAGGCAATAACTCGACCAAGTGTCAGGCACCACCGTTTGGCCCACATTCTCTGATTTTACTCACTCAGAGAGAAATGGGGAAATAAGGTGGTGTCCTTTTACTTAAATTGGCCAAGTTAATTTCACCCATCAGCTCTCTCTCAGACTACAGATCCCCCCTTAGGCTAAATAAAAGGCCGACAAGGTTTGTTGGCCGTTCTTTGGCCTATTTCCATTTCTTACCCTTCCTCCTTTAACTAGCTGTCAATTTTAGGCCACTGGGATGCCTGCCTTGCAGGTAGGGCCCCTTTCCGACAGCGGGGTCGGACTTCCCGTAGTGGTGTCAATGTTCGTGGCACTGGAGGGAAAGAGGAAAGGCAGTGTCTGTACGGTCTTTTCGGCCAGGTGTAGAGTTATGCTGGGTGCAGAGTAGAGTCCACTGAGGGAGAGGGGAAGAGAGAGAGAGAGAAGCGGAGGCAGTGTCTGTAATGTCATTCAGATTTCCCCGAGCCCGTATATGCTCCCAGGGGAAACAATCCAATGTCAGTTTTGTTCACAACACTGGCATTCAGGTGGGTGCCCGGTTCCGCTAGTTGCGGGGCGGCATCCATGAGGGAGAGAGAGAGGGAGAGAGAAGGAGCGGAGGCAGTGTCTGTAATGTCATTCAGGTTTCCCCGAGCCCGTATATGCTCCCAGGGGAAACAACCCAATGTCAGTTTTGTTCACAACACTGGCATTCAGGTGGGTGCCCGGTTCCGCTAGTCGCGGAGCGGCATCCATGAGGGAGAGAGACAGGAGATAGTGTCTTGGATGTCGTTCAGGTGGGTGTAAGGCTTCCCCGAGCATGGAGCTTACGCTCTCAGGGGAACACAACAATGTCAAAACATGTCATTGCCGGCGGGTCAAGGTTTTATTGACCACATCATGCACCCAAAACGACACAGCTTCTCTTAAGTCATTTTTACACTGAGCTCTTTTCTCCTATTGATAAAGTTGTACTGGTCTAAAGACTGGCAACCAGTGTAGTAGGGGAGAGGAAAGTGGAACAAGGGCCAGAGTAAAAGAAGAGGAAATAATACTTTCGTCTGTTGAAATATAATTCAAACGATAACAAAATATAAGGAGCAAATGGCTCAATGTCTAGTGACAACAATCATTTTGTCTGGTAAACAAAAACAAATGATAACAAAATATAAGGAGCAAATGGCTCAATGTCTATTGGGGAGAAACCAAGCGAACAGTAACTCCATTTTGTGCCTCTAGGCGATTTAACAGGCTAGTGCACCTACAGGTTTGAATTCCTTCCTCTAGTGAGGTTGCAGGTTGATCATGTCTCACATCAAGGCAGGGAACGGAACAGAAAACCAAACTCTATCCTAGGAGGCATTATTCTGCATAGGCATTTTTGAGGTAGTTTTGGTTTTAATACTTAGGATAAGAAGATGTAAACAAGAATTAATACTGTGAGTGATACGCATACTCAGTGGTCTTCCCGTTTCGGTAGGGGAGGAGATTTCTTGCTGTTTCACGAGAAACAGGGTCCTAGATTACTCAATTACTCTTCTAGATCTGGCAGGGTGCCCCGGTCTCCCTGGAAGGGGGCCTGTAAGGGGACTATTTCGAGACGTAGCTCAGTTCCGGGCTCCGCGTCGTCCTGTCCACACAATTTTACGTTGCGGCAGTGGTTGTCCACGGTCATATAGCGTCTACCGTACCAGAACGCCATACCTCCCATGAGAGCATACCCCAGGGCGACGAGCGTCACTAATAGCGTGTCGGAGGCTGACCAGGAACCTATCAGGGTGTTATTATCGTCACTGAGGAGGGTAGGTTTAATTAGGAGGGCAGCGTCCAGGGCTGTTAATTCAATGGACTGGGTGCCTTCCTCCATCTGTCTAAGAGTGGCAGGGTCAAAGTGGAGTTTGTAATTTTTGAAAAACTCAGAGACTTCGAGTTCGGCGTGGTATGGCTCATCAGACAAATAGTACAGAGCCATTTCATCTACATGGAAGATTGACCCTTTTGGCACGCTGACCCAGAAAGTCTGGTCTGGCAACGCCACTCGGGTGGAGGTGTCGTGTACATCATAACGGATGGTGCCAAACCTGACTGGAGTGTTCACAAGCCATCTATTTCCTATAATTTCCGCCCGGGTTAGAGTGACCTGTGCTCTGAGGGTCGATTGTGCAAAACATTGGGACCCGTCCGTCATGGGCTTAAGGCCGCAGATACCGTTGGTATTATCTCTTACAAAAGGCTTAGATGAACATAACCAATGAATGTTTTTCACCTTAGTGCACATGTTAAGATTTGGGGCGAGGTACAGATTGGGTGTGCTGTCATGGTAAGCCACAACTACAGGTGTGGTGATGCGGACATAAGTGTCGCCATGCCAGCCTCCCAAGTTCACCACATCTTTCAGTCTATAGATGTTGTGATTGTCTATTACTGGTAGGGTGAGCAGGAAAGCAAATTCTCTCCGCTCCGGGTTTACTGAGATGGGGAGTGCTGCACCTAGTGCATAGGCGAGGTCAGCCTGGGTGGTGCTGATGGCTTCCCCAGTAGCGGCGGATAGTATTTCTTGTACTAGAGCAACAGGAACTAAGTAAGTGGGGATTCTTCCTATAGAGAGAGCGTCCACTGAGGAGCTGGTCTCTCGCAACATGTCATTAAACATCATAGTCACTACTTGGGTATGTGCAATGTCTATCCCTACTACTCTCAGAAGGTTCTTCATGGTGACTCGTGTTTTGTTGAGGAGGGTGCTCTGAGCATTGACTATTATTATAGTGTCACGGAGGGTTGTGCCCACTGACTGTAAGAGTCGGGCCTGTTCGTTGATGGCGGCTTGGATTTGGGGTCGGTCCGCCTGGAGCTCGCTAACTGCTTTGTTCAAGGTGTGGACAGCCACAGTGTTAATCCCGGCCGATCCTAAACTAAAAAGGGACAGGGCTGCCGTGGCTAACGTCGCGGCGACTCCCAGCCAACGTTTTGGTCGTCTTTTTGGGCCTATGAAATCCTGTTCTAATTCGTAGTCCCCCAAATCGGAAAACTCATGCTCAGATTCGGACTCGAGGGGGGCTCCTGTTGGAACCCCTCTCCTATTGCGGGGAGTTATCTCCTCTTGCCCTTGAGTGAGTTTCTCTAGTTGTTTTAGCTGGTGCGTGAGTTCGAAGTTGGTATGTTCGATTGTGTCTTCGGCCCAATACTGGCCGTGGTCGGTCAAAGGCCGGTCAAAGATCTCTGGTAATGACTTCAGGTATTTGTTATAGTAACTAAGTGGGCTGAGGTGTACCACCACCAATTTAGTGTATGTTCTACAGTCTGTGATCAACAGGCCTGGTTGGTCCCTCAGAACCACTCCGGTGGATGGTGCGACTGTAATTATCTCAGGTGGGCTCGCGGCTCCCATCCCTATTGTCAGGAACGTGAGTAGTTTTAGGATATCCATGCTATAGAGAAAAAGAAATAAGCACAAACAGACACGGCATGCGTTGGTTAGGGTGTACATGCAGTGATGATGTTCAGGGCACAAAGAACGCATTTATACACATATCAGTTTTATACTTTGTTAGCGGAGTTTAAATTGCAAAGTTCCTATTTTGATTATTTGACCCGGTTCTAGATTTCCTGGTTAGGTGATTGAATATTGTTTTGCATCATGGTTTAAGTTATCAGCCTTTTTGTTTTGTTCCCCGAGTCTTAGGGTTTAGTTATTTTCTGGGGCGTGTGCAATTTGATCTGGTTTCGATGTACCCATCTGGTCTCTGGCTCGCCCTTGCTTTTTTTGATTTGTATTTTATAGGCTACGGGTGAGAGTTTGTCCACTATGGGGTAGGGGCCCTTCCACCTGGGAAGGAATTTCTTGTTGAGTTTCCCTTTGGACTGCTTGGTCTTCCCGTCTGGGTGAGCAAAAATGAAATACCAAACCAAATCCCCTACTTGGAATTGGTCCTGCGAGGCCTTTCTGTCGTAGTACGTTTTCCTGGCCTCTACGCTTTTCGTTAAGTTTTCCTGAGCGAAAGCGAACGTGGTACGCAGGTGTTCGTGGAGGTCCGTCAGGTATTGGTGTGTGGTGTAAGCGGTGGCTAGGTTAGCTCCCCCTGGCTGGTATAACAGGTGCAGTGGCAAAGTCATCTGCCGCCCTGTCATCATTTCGAACGGGGACACCTTCGTGGTGGTGTGTGGCGTTGCTCGAATTGCCATCAATACGAGTGGTAATTTGATGTCCCAATCTTTTTGATTGGCCGCAACAAACTTTTTCAGTATGCCGATCACCGTTCGGTTTCCCCGTTCCACCTGTCCTGACGACTCTGGATGGTAGCTGATATGCAGTTGGTTTTTAACGCCTAATAGGCGCCACAGTTCTTGCATCACTTCGGCAGTGAAATGTGTCCCACGATCTGAATTAATCAGCCGCGTGGGTAGCCCAAAGCGTGAGAAAACATGATTCAAAAGCAAGAGTGCAGTTGTTTCTGCGTTGTTGTTTGCTGCCGGTAGACATTCAAGCCATTTGGTGAAAGCGCATGTGATGGCTAAGAAATATTTGTTACCCCTGGAGGATTTCGGGAATGGTCCTGCCCAGTCTATCTGCAGATCCGCCCATGGGAACGTGATTCCCCTCTTTTGTAAAGGCGCTCTGTGAGTTGGGTTGGAAGGTTGGAACTGACAGCAAGTCAGGCAACCTTTCACGTAGTCGGCCACATCCCGCTGCATCTTGGGCCAGTATGCCACTTGACACAACTCATCACATGTTGCTTGGACACCTCGATGTCCAGCCGTTGGTGAGTCGTGAGCGTAGCCCAGTAATACCCCCCTGTGGTGCTGAGGTATAACTAAACGTGGTGAAGTGTATAGGTCAGCAGCATATACCAATAAACCATCGGTCAGCGACATGTGCTCTTTTGACAACAGCAGTTGCGCCAAGTATTCGACCGAGTCCACGTCTGTGGGGGAAATAGGCGGTGGTGTGTCACCGGCAAGTAGCGCCACCATATGCATCAGGGCCGGATCGGTTGCCTGTAGCGACACTAGATCTGTGTCTCTTTGTGCAGGCGTCAAGGAGACGGCGCAACCTTGTTGCCCGTCTTGTTGAGCGCGTTTTGACGCACGAGTGATCACACAAACCACTGCCACGGGTTCCGTGGGTAGCCATTCGGGGAGAAGTTCCCACGGAATGCCATCCACGGCTCCCGCTTTGGCCAGAGCGTCAGTCTGGTCGTTGAACTCCTTGTCGGCGCCAGGTAGGGTGGAATGCCCCCTGACCTTTTTCCAGTAAACCTGCATGTCGTGGGTGTTAACCACGTGGTCGCACGCCACGATCAAGTCTTTGTGTTTTACTGGTTTTCGGCCAGCGGTTAGAAAGTTATTCTTGCGCCAGTTTGGAAGATGGCATGTGAAACTAAGCCTAGCGTAGTTGGAGTCAGTACAGATAACCAGTTCTTTGATCCCGTTATCGGCGGCGTCGCGTAAGGCGACAAGTGTGGCCGCGATCTCAGCGTACTGAGACGTTTGTGGCCCCAGCTTGAGACTCTGGGGTTCGCTGGGCGTGTCGTTCAACCATACAATGCCCACGCCAGCCTGTCTAGTGGGTTTGGTGTAAGAGCACCCATCCACGTATACAGTTGGCATGGTTTTGCAAACGTTCTCGTCGAAATAATGATGACGAGTGGGTAGAGGGGGTGACACGTCATGGCGGATAACATCTGGGTCCAGGGGATCCTGCGTGCACTTCTGACACATGGCTAGCCCTGAACCAAGAGGCATTTTATGATTCTGTGCGTACTTGACTTCGACATTGTGGCTCTGGAAAGTCATGAGCCATTTGGCGATGCGAGAGTTCGTCACCGCCCCTTCACGTAACCGTTGACTGTTAAGAAAAGTGACAGGCTGATGGCATGTCTCTACGATGACTTTTTGACCCCCAACATAGTTGGCGAAATGGCTGACTGCCCAGACCGTGGCCAGCAACGCCTTTTCGCAGTCAGTGAACTTCTGCTCAACGTCGCTAAGGCCTTTGCTGGCGTAAGCCACCACTCTCTTGTCTGCGTCGTGGATCTGGTATAAGCCCGCCGAAATACTCAGCGGGGAGAAACCCGCTTCCAGATAGAATTTCCTGGAAGAATCAGGGTAAGCCAGGCACGGGGCAGAGCAGAGTGCTCTTTTCAGAGTGGTCATTGCATCATCCTGCACCTTGCTCCAAGTGAACGGGACATCCTTCTTGAGGAGCTCGTTAAGAGGGCGGGCGATTTCCGCATAGCCTTCGATGAATTGTCGACTGTAGTTGCAGACACCCAAGAAGCTGCGCAGTTCTGACACGTCTGTTGGCGTTTTCAGATTCTGCATACCTTGGATTCGGCTAGCCTGTGGTTCGACTCCATGAGGTCCCACCAACAGTCCGACATAATTCACTTTCTTTCGCAACCATTGGGCTTTTGAGAGCACAATCTTTGCGCCTGCAGCGACGAGCTGTCCCAAGACGTGGTCCACTTCCTGTAAGTGGGCCGGTAGAGTTTTGCTTCGGATCAGAATGTCGTCAACAAAAATTACCGAACCTCTGGCCGTCGCGTCTGGGCAGGCCTTGTTCAGGAAGATGTTGAATTCAGCGGGAGAATTGGAAAAACCAAAAGGAAGACGATTGAATGTGTACTGGCGATTGGCGAACGTAAACGCTAACTTATGCTGGTCACGGTGGTCTACCGGTATTGTCCAAAACCCAGAGGCGATGTCAATGGTGCTGAACACCGTAGCATCCCTGACTCTTGGCAGCTCTTGTTCTAATTGCGTCATGGGCCACCGGGACAAGGGAGTCAGTTTATTCAGCTGCCTGTAATCAATCGTAGGCCTCCAAGCGCCATTCTTTTTCAGCACGGGCCAAAGAGGTGAATTGTAGACGCTGTTGCACAAACGTATGATGCCCTTGTCCAGCATGGCCGTGACCGTCTGCTGGACTTCGTCGTATGAAGCTAAAGGAATTTTATACTGTCGCACGTATGAGGGCGGGGCCCCTGGCTTTGTCGGGATCCGCACAGTGTGAATGTCGGTGAGACCGCAATCAAGTGAATCCTTGGCAAAGACCGAGCCGTGCTTGTACAATACTTGCCGAAAGTCTGCGCGGAACGTTGAATCCGCGGTTGCGTCACCTAGTGCCAAAGCTTGAGTTAACTCGGCGTCGAAACCATCATAGGGTTCCGGTAACGTCGGGGCCCCACAATCCTTAGGGTTGGTGGGGGCCGCCGTGCGCCAATTGGCCTCTGTGGTGGTGTCCCCTCGAGAGATGTTGTAGACCAGCATGTGATCTCTGTGGTCCAGCTCCACCCTGCCCACTGAGTCGCTGTCAATGGGAAGTTGAGAGACTATGGAGATTGCACCTGAGGGCAGGGACGTAGTTACGTCAGGGGAGCGTGGGTCTCGCTGTAGTAGCAACGGAATCTTGCCGATGACCGGGATGGTCAAGCTGAAATCATAGAACTCGGTGCTGATCAGCAATCCCAAGTCTGTGCCCTTAGGCAAAGTGACGTCTGACTCCAATCGATTGGTTACTAACAGGTACGTAGACCTCCCCTCCACGTCCAGCATGGGCGTGCCTTGGAAGGCCAGACCTCTGCTGGTGAACCCCGAGGAGGGTTGGAAGAACACCAAGGGTTGGTGCAGTTCGTGGCCTGGTTTGATATTTAACCTAACGGCCACTTCTGCCATGCGTGCCGGGACGACAACGTCATGTTCAACGATGACTCCACACACTTGCGGCATCGTTTGGCCCGCCAGGATTTGTGCGTGGGAGAGCGTGGTGTCATCCCTGAGGAGGGGTGTTAATGCCCAAAGCAGGTTGTTAAGAGTATCGACCGTTACTGCCAGTCTGATTGCCAAATCGGCCCCCAGGAGGGCTCCCTGTTTGAGGTCAGGGACCACCAAGAAAGCCTGGTGAAGTGTACGGTTTCCCACAGTTAGCGTTGCAGCGCACACCCCCGTGGCCACTAAGGTCGTGGGTTTAGGGGTGCCAAGTGGGAATCGGAAACTCTTGTGCAACAGCGTGAGTGTCGGAGTGACACTCTGAAGTTGGGAGAAAGTGTCTGCGCTAATGGCGGACCACTCCGACCACAAAGCCAAACCCACCTGGTGTATGTGTATGCCGTTGAGTGTGACTCCAGCCGGAATCTGCGGGCAGTACTGGTCATCGCGTAGCGAAGGGCCCAAGATACACAGGAAGTTCTGTCGTTGTTGGTGGAAGTCTCCACGACCTCCGACAAGAGTTGCCGGGGCCGAGGAGTGTTGGGGGCGTTCCACGTCAAGGCTGTTGATTTCGGGAAACTCGTCACTATCAAGAGGCATTGGTTCCCGGAGTTCAGTGGAGATGGTTAGATCTGCGTAGTCTATTCTCGGTTCCAATCTCTCCAGTAGGTCGCGTCCCACCAACAGTGGGACATGACTCACCGGCGAGACATATATGGGGTGGATCATGGACCAAGGACCAATCTGGACTTGGCACAGGGCCACTCTGTCCAACTTAGTGGTGGACAGTGCATACGGCACCACCACTATAGGGTGGTGGCACAATTTAATGTCTCGCTGGTTTTGTCGAGCCCGGCCCTGTAGGACATGGAATAAATCTTCCGACATAAGAGTGATGTCGGCAGCCGTGTCAAGCAAAGCGTCGTGGGTTACAGCCTGTTCAAGTGTTACTGATAAGTACAACTTCCGTCGCGCTCCTTTCTTTATGATTTTAGTTAAAAACTGACGAAACCCAGGGTTTGCCCCTGGTTCCCGTGGGCCGTGATCGACCTCATCGGAGGCGAGGTCATGCTGTATAGTCAGAATTTCGCAGTCCTGAGTCTCCGTAGGGGAGACTGTGTGGTCATCACTACTTTCGACTGCAGTTGCGTCTGGTTGGATGTCACAGATGTCACCGGCCTGGCCCGTGCTCGAGCCTGGTGGTGACTTTCCTACACACCCAGCTTCCTGAGGAGGGGAGAAATGCCCCTCCCCTGGTTGTGGTAGTGATAAACATAGAACGTCCTTTGATTGGCCCTTGTTATCATTTTTGGACCTATCGTTGGACGCGGGGCTTTCCCCTTTTTTGGACGTGCCTCTCTTAGGGAACGTCTTCTTTTTGCCTTTAATGTTCTTTTGAACTGCGGCGAGTAACTCCGACAGTTTGTCGGTGATGCTTGCAATGCTCTGCTCCGTACCGTTCCCTGCGCCTGACGCCGGGACAGTTGCCCGTGGCTTTGACTCTTGAACCCTCAGGGATTTCGGGTCGTCAGAGGCCTCGTCTTGGAAGCGTATTTTGCGGAACGGACTTGGACTACGGTCTCTGTAGGACGAGTCCCGAGTCTTGGGAGGGGGAGACCTATCGCGGTTCTTCAAGGAAGGCCGGGAATTATTGTCATAGTGACGATTTCTATCGTCACGGGAACGGTCAAAAGACGGTGATCGATTCCGATTCCATGACGCGGGTGAGGCTTCACGGGACCGGCGCCGGTCGCGGCCCTCTTGGTCTCTGTCGTGAGAAGAATCTCGGCGATGTTGCCAAGAAGAATTGGAGGCGTCTCTCCCGTGGGAGCGGCCTCTTTCACCACGATCAAAAGACCCAGACCTATCGCGGTGCCCGGGTGGATTTGACGAACCCTTAGGCGCCGAACGGCTCCTGTCTTCATGGTGTGAAGAAGTACCCTTACTATTTCTATTGTCTTCCTCCCGTGGGTGACCCCCCTCAAGTTCCATGCTATATATGTCATGGTCCTTTGGCTTAACATGTTCTCTGTCGAATGCTTCGCGTGCTAAGTGACGCAAATCGGTTGACCGAGCACGCTTGGGGTCGATGCCCAGCGGGAATTGCTTCCGGATGGAAGCGTGTAAGTTAGACATGAAAAGAGATTTGAAGTTCGGGTCTTCTTCCATGTCAGGGAGGTTACTGTCCCCAAAGTAAGCTCTGCGCAAACGAGTATAAAACACGTTGATGGTCTCTGACTTAAATTGGCGGACTGCCATGGCTGCGGTTAGGCCGCCCAAAGCTTGATGGTCGGCAAATTCCTCTATCAAAGCTAATCGTATGGTATGCCAGTCCTGGAGCGCCGCCGGTGGTTGGCGTTTAAGGAACCCGTTTACCTCGCGATTTGAGGTAAAACAAACCAGACTTACCTTTGTGTCTGGTGACACGGGTTCGTGAGCTCGCAGGTGATAGTCGATGTCTTCAAGATAAGAATGGGTATCTACCGCTCCATTGGCTTGTGGGTCGAACTTCGTAATATACCGAGCGATTCTCCTGATGGCATCGTCATCTAACCGCTGCACTCGGCGCTGTGTGCTGAGTGCGGCGCCGGTCGTACCACCAGTGGGCAAAGCATCAGCAGAGCTTGCGTGAGGCGTGGATTGCCCCACCACCACTGTGCTCTGGGGCAAAGACTGGTATCCAAGGCCATAATCGGGAGTGGAACTTGCTGTTTGAGGGAGTACATGGCTCCCCAAGACGGACGCTGGGCTGCCTTGTTTGAAACCTGGTGGCCCCCCACGCGTCGCATCGTGAGATGCTATAACCCCGTCTATGCGCAAGCGTTTATTTTGTTCCTGTGCAGTGATAGCGGCAGTCTTCCAAAGGGCCACCTGCTTGTCCTGCTCCCGTGTATAATCTTGAAACCCAGCCCTTTCCTTTTCATAGCTTTGTATTTGGGCTATTTGAGCATCTATATTGTTCTTACTCTGGATTAACTGGTCCTCTTTGGAGGACATGTCATCCCGTAATGATTTAATTTGGTGGGTCTGGGTATCGACCATCTCATTCAACTCTTTGATCGCGATTGACTTATTTGCTCCCCACGTTGTGTGTTTTTTTAGTTCGTCCTGGAGAGTAAGTCGTTGTGCGTCTAAATCGTCTAATTTTAGGTTTGCCTGGTTCAGGTTCTGTTGTAGCTGAGCATTTTCCCCTATTAAAGGAGAAGTCCCCGGCGGGGAAATTGGGCCAACCGTCCCCGGCGGGGAAGTTGGGCCAACCGTCCCCTGCAAACGAGTTATTTCCAGCTGTGCCTGTTGAAACTGGACCCTGAGATCAGCTATCTCTTGTCCAGCCTCACTTAACTCGCCGCCTTGGGTTCTGAGCCTCCCCTGATATTCTGCTACCAGGGCCTGACTGCTATTTAGCTGATCCTGACTGCTATTTAGCCTGTCTCTCATGTCTCGCAATTCAGCCCCAATTTCAAGGGCCTGTGCTCGCGCTTCAGTGAGATTCGTTTGGCTAAGATCGGCCTTCAAATCCCTTATTTGCTGACGGGATTGGGCAGCTGTCTCAGCCGAGACCTTGAGTTGGATAAAATCTAAATCTCGTAACCTAACCAGGTTCCCAAGTATATGTTGATTTAATTTCTCACGTTCTGCCTTAGTGTAAAGCCGTGTCTCTGCGTGAGAGCTAGCTAAGGCTTGTAAATTCACTAGTATTGCGTCTGCGTCACATTTGCTCGGTGTTTCATCCAAACTTAGGCCAGTCGTTGCGTTAAGCAACCTTATTATAGCTACGTACGGGTCCATGCTCGCTTTCTGTGTAGCTGGCTAACAGTACAGTATGCTTCAACAGCACAAAGCCACAAAACTTCTGTAAACAAAACAGCGATGGGGCCAAATGTCACCACCACGCTCCCTCGTTGCCTCTCAGGCGAAACAGTACAGAGCCCTCAATTTGGTTTGAGGACACAAAAGACAATTCTGTGCGGAAGTGAAATAGATCAGCTATATTGATTTTGTTATTATTCCTGCCCCTTAACCCCCCTTTTTATTAACACCCTTAGTTCCCTTTGAAAGGAAGGAAGGGAGTAAATAAAATATTAAAAGGGAATAAACACCCAAAATAAAATAAATAAAATTTTTAATTTGGATTAAAAATCTCAATTTGTAAATGGCTAAAATGAAAATAATTAATTAAACCCAATCAATCAACTGCCTGATCAACAAAACCTCAAAGGCTTAATCAACCATACATTCAACCAAACGAGAATAACCAATTAAACTCAATTTGTAAATGGCTAAAATGAAAATAATTAATTAAACCCAATCAATCAACTGCCTGATCAACAAAACCTAAAAGGCTTAATCAACCACACATCCAACCAAACGGGAATAACCAATTAAAACTCAATCTGTATGTGGCTCAAATGAAAATAATTAATTAAACCCAATCAATCAACTGCCCGATCAACAAAACCTAAAAGGCTTAATCAACCACACATTCAACCAAACGGGAATAACCAATTAAAACTCAATTTGTATGTGGCTCAAATGAAAATAATTAATTAAACCCAATCAATCAACTGCCTGATCAACAAAACCTAAAAGGCTTAATCAACCACACATTCAACCAAACGGGAATAACCAATTAAAACTCAATTTGTATGTGGCTCAAATGAAAATAATTAATTAAACCCAATCAATCAACTGCCTGATCAACAAAACCTAAAAGGCTTAATCAACCACACATTCAACCAAACGGGAATAACCAATTAAATCAGCAAGCCAATCGCCTGGTTGATTAAAACCACACAACCCAAACAGAGGTTATTTCGAGCCTTAAATCTGGAATGCCACAAAGGAATGAACGAATCACTTGGGATTCAAACCTCCTAACGACACAATGGTATTAATTAAGTAAATTCAACAAGTTAATTGCCTGGGTGATCAAAACCAAAGGTCAGACCAAACCACACACTTAACAGAGTCTATTCCAAAAAAAAAAAAAATCTAGAGTCAAAGGACAAGGGCATTAAAAGGACAAAAAAAAAAAGCCTGTATCCTTTAAACAAAACAAACCCGATTTCCACAGAACAAGGGCTGTGCAAATTAAAGAATGTGTAATTTGTCCAAGGCACAGGTCGTAAATAGCAGAAATGTTTCACTCAATGTACCACACAATTAATTATCCACAACTGAATATGTCTGAAAGAGCACGGAGGGCTACACTGTTATGCACACAGAATGTAACCTATAGTACTACCGAAAACGGGCAGGCACGCAAACGCGAGCCCAATGAATGAGTGTATGAAACGTGAAATAATGTCTCTACCATGCACAACGATTAAATGGTGTTAATCGCTAACACGAGCATGCATGTAACCGAGAGGAACGCAACGATCAATAAAACGCGTGTGATACAACCGGCGGCCACAAGATGGGGCGATTGCCTACTTTGTATCACACGTTGCCAACAATGGGCGGGCTGGCCGGACGCAGAGCGTCACGCACCCAGCGGTCGGACCTCAGGGGGCGGGGCGCCGACGGGGAACACACAAGATGGCGATTATGCAATCCGAGCGTGAGCAGCTTCCCTTAAACACAGTGGGAGCGCGTCACGTCCCAATTTACAAAATGGCGATCTCGCTAGTGGCCAGAGCAGACGTGTATTTCGCAGGCAGTGAACAACACTGTATTTGCGATCACGTCAATTAGCCACTGTATAGATCCTTGTTTACGCTCCTGATCTAAACTCTTAACCTCAAAAAGGCAGCACACTTATGGCGACACTTAAGTCTAAATTCATACTAAGCCAATGGCCTTTCTGTAATGCCGTGAGCCGTTTTATAGTATAGAGAGAATTCTCAGGTTCCCCTGGACAATAGCGCGAATTACACGCTATACGAACTTAATCGCTTAGTCCAGTGGCAAACATTCGTTGCTGAGATGACCCACAAATAGCTTACATTCGGGGACAGTGCAACTGGGCGTTAGGAAACAGAATCACTTAAACGATAGCCCACTTTTATTAATTACGCTCCAATAAATAGTAATCCCGCGTCTGCAGAAACGTGGGACCAAATGTCGGAGGGCTTGAATCGGCCGTTACCAGCCAAATGCTTGAGTTGATCAACCGTTACTTAAAAAAAAGAAGGACAACTGTAGCGCACAAGCGCACAAATAAAGTTCCAACGAACCTTTATTCAAATCAAATGTACATTAATCTCTTATACACCGAAGGACCGTAATTCAACAAAACCATTTCACTTAGAGGCACCAGTATGTAGCGAGATAATTAGGCAAGATTATGATGTCAATTAGCCAGAGAGTAAATGTAACCTTAACTCGCCAGCGAATTAAAGGCACATTACACTCTATCCCCTTGCATATCATTAACGTCCAATGAGGGCGTGAGTTTCGAATATGGTTGTATTAATGTTAAAATTACGGTTCTCCTCGATGCACACAGATCAATGAACACAGACAGAAACAAAGAAACACTCCGTAGATTTGTTTAGATTGTACTAGCAAATGGTATATTTATTATATCGAAATACTGTTACAAAATGCTTGCATCTGGTTGTGTGCAATCATTCATTCAAAAATAATACCACATAGCAAATGAACGAGCGCGTCAACAGGTATTTAGTGGAGACATGAGCTTCAGCTAAATAAACTGTTGTGCATTGAAAATATATATTTTGCCAGGCCGGTGTGGAGTCCTACCTTTGATAACTCGCGCGGTGAAGCGGAGTTAGTCAATGGTAGTACACAATTAAATTCGATCTGGTCAAAATGATATTACAATTATAGCTTCGTTCTGTTTAAAACACAATGCAAAGATAGTTTCAGGAAGAAGAAAGAGGAAAGAGGAAAGAGGTTCTCCTAGCAACTAGGAGATTTAAATGGTTGCTAACTTCAAGTTTACCTTAAATCATTTCCCGAGGAAAAGAGTAGCTGGTTCTCTAAATCAGGTTATAAAATAAGGAATCTAGCGTCGGTTTGGGGCATTAACATGTTCAATTCCTGGACCCACCTGTGGTTGAAATTCCGTCTAGGCGAGATCCTCAGAATCTGGAACCAGGAGTAATGAACGTAGTTAAAATCCAAAGGTGTTGCGCGACACTATAAAGTTGTCTTTACTTCTTTAAGTTAAAAAAATATAACGTAGTCGATCGGGTTCTCATATGAACACACCCAGTTGAGGTGATACGGAACTGCTCTAGTTCCCTGGGTCTGTGTTTAAAAGGCAAGCTCCACGCTTGACTTGTGTTGCGTGGTCGTTGCAAATTGGAAAGAGCAACCAAAATCGGTTCTCTCTGGTATATATTGAAGTTAAGAAAAGCGCCAAAAAGGCATTCTCTTTGTCTTTGGAACCAGCTCAAACTGGTTAGTAAATTTGCTTATTTTACCCCAAAGTCCGTTTGGAGGGGCTAAGGAATGTCGCACCTATAACTTATCGCCAGCAACCATTTGTTTAGATCTTTGAAGTTAAGAGCGCACACACACACATCCACACACCGGCACACACAGGCACACACGCACCAACGCACATACTCACACACACACACACACACGCCCACCCTTGGGTAAGCCGTTCAACCGTGAGGTTATTTTTCACACGTCTGGGGATGGCAGCGCATCCCCCCCAATATTGAACAAAAGGTAGTGGTGTTTGGTATGTGCGTTCTTATTAAACAATGTGTGTTACAGTAGTGCATGTCATTCTGGTCTCACAATCAAGGGTTAGGAAGTGCATTTCTTGTGCCAGTGGCTGCATGGCACTGTCCAGTGTCTGTCATCTGTTAGGGTGAAACGTTCAGCAGATTCTGCGTGCCCCACGCGCATCCTGGCGGGGTTAGGGGAGTCTTCAGGTCCGGTTTGTTTATTCAGTGTAGGCAATAACTCGACCAAGTGTCAGGCACCACCGTTTGGCCCACATTCTCTGATTTTACTCACTCAGAGAGAAATGGGGAAATAAGGTGGTGTCCTTTTACTTAAATTGGCCAAGTTAATTTCACCCATCAGCTCTCTCTCAGACTACAATGGTGTCGGAGGGCATACTATAGTATGTCGTTTTTCACGATTTCGGAGGATTAAAAAAAAAGGTGAAAATCACGCAAAAGCGAAAGGCTATAGTCCATGGTGTCGGAGGGCATACTATAGTATGTTGTTTTTCACGATTTCGGAGGATTTGAAAAAAAGGTGAAAATCACGCAAAAGCGAAAGGCTATAGTCCATGGTGTCGGAGGGCATACTATAGTATGTCGTTTTTCACGATTTCGGAGGATTTGAAAAAAAGGTGAAAATCACGCAAAAGCGAAAGGCTATAGTCCATGGTGTCGGAGGGCATACTATAGTATGTCGTTTTTCACGATTTCGGAGGATTTGAAAAAAAGGTGAAAATCACGCAAAAGCGAAAGGCTATAGTCCATGGTGTCGGAGGGCATACTATAGTATGTCGTTTTTAACGATTTCGGAGGATTTAAAAAAAAGGTGAAAATCACGCGAAAGCAAAAGGCTATAGTCCATGGTGTCGGAGGGCATACTATAGTATGTCGTTTTTCACGATTTCGGAGGATTAAAAAAAAAGGTGAAAATCACGCAAAAGCGAAAGGCTATAGTCCATGGTGTCGGAGGGCATACTATAGTATGTCGTTTTTCACGATTTCGGAGGATTTGAAAAAAAGGTGAAAATCACGCAAAAGCGAAAGGCTATAGTCCATGGTGTCGGAGGGCATACTATAGTATGTCGTTTTTCACGATTTCGGAGGATTTTAAAAAAAAGGTGAAAATCACGCAAAAGCGAAAGGCTATAGTCCATGGTCTCGGACCGCATACTAGTATGTCGTTTTTCACGATTTCGGAGGATTTAAAAAAAAAAGGTGAAAATCACGCAAAAGCGAAAGGCGTGTCGGAGGGCATACTATAGTATGTCGTTTTTCACGATTTCGGAGGATTAAAAAAAAAGGTGAAAATCACGCAAAAGCGAAAGGCTATAGTCCATGGTGTCGGAGGGCATACTATAGTATGTCGTTTTTCACGATTTCGGAGGATTTGAAAAAAAGGTGAAAATCACGCAAAAGCGAAAGGCTATAGTCCATGGTGTCGGAGGGCATACTATAGTATGTCGTTTTTCACGATTTCGGAGGATTTAAAAAAAAAGGTGAAAATCACGCAAAAGCGAAAGGCTATAGTCCATGGTGTCGGAGGGCATACTATAGTATGTCGTTTTTCACGATTTCGGAGGATTTGAAAAAAAGGTGAAAATCACGCAAAAGCGAAAGGCTATAGTCCATGGTGTCGGAGGGCATACTATAGTATGTCGTTTTTCACAATTTCGGAGGATTTGAAAAAAAGGTGAAAATCACGCAAAAGCGAAAGGCTATAGTCCATGGTGTCGGAGGGCATACTATAGTATGTCGTTTTTCACGATTTCGGAGGATTTAAAAAAAAAGGTGAAAATCACGCAAAAGCGAAAGGCTATAGTCCATGGTGTCGGAGGGCATACTATAGTATGTCGTTTTTCACGATTTCGGAGGATTTGAAAAAAAGGTGAAAATCACGCAAAAGCGAAAGGCTATAGTCCATGGTGTCGGAGGGCATACTATAGTATGTCGTTTTTCACGATTTCGGAGGATTTGAAAAAAAGGTGAAAATCACGCAAAAGCGAAAGGCTATAGTCCATGGTGTCGGAGGGCATACTATAGTATGTCGTTTTTCACGATTTCGGAGGATTTGAAAAAAAGGTGAAAATCACGCAAAAGCGAAAGGCTATAGTCCATGGTGTCGGAGGGCATACTATAGTATGTGGTTTTTCACGATTTTGGAGGATTTAAAAAAAAAGGTGAAAATCACGCAAAAGCGAAAGGCTATAGTCCATGGTGTCGGAGGGCATACTATAGTATGTCGTTTTTCACGATTTCGGAGGATTTGAAAAAAAGGTGAAAATCACGCAAAAGCGAAAGGCTATAGTCCATGGTGTCGGAGAGCATACTATAGTATGTCGTTTTTAACGATTTCGGAGGATTTAAAAAAAAAGGTGAAAATCACGCGAAAGCAAAAGGCTATAGTCCATGGTGTCGGAGGGCATACTATAGTATGTCGTTTTTCACGATTTCGGAGGATTAAAAAAAAAGGTGAAAATCACGCAAAAGCGAAAGGCTATAGTCCATGGTGTCGGAGGGCATACTATAGTATGTCGTTTTTCACGATTTCGGAGGATTTGAAAAAAAGGTGAAAATCACGCAAAAGCGAAAGGCTATAGTCCATGGTGTCGGAGGGCATACTATAGTATGTCGTTTTTCACGATTTCGGAGGATTTAAAAAAAAAGGTGAAAATCACGCAAAAGCGAAAGGCTATAGTCCATGGTCTCGGACCGCATACTAGTATGTCGTTTTTCACGATTTCGGAGGATTTAAAAAAAAAAGGTGAAAATCACGCAAAAGCGAAAGGCGTGTCGGAGGGCATACTATAGTATGTCGTTTTTCACGATTTCGGAGGATTTGAAAAAAAGGTGAAAATCACGCAAAAGCGAAAGGCTATAGTCCATGGTGTCGGAGGGCATACTATAGTATGTCGTTTTTCACGATTTCGGAGGATTAAAAAAAAAGGTGAAAATCACGCAAAAGCGAAAGGCTATAGTCCATGGTGTCGGAGGGCATACTATAGTATGTCGTTTTTCACGATTTCGGAGGATTAAAAAAAAAGGTGAAAATCACGCAAAAGCGAAAGGCTATAGTCCATGGTGTCGGAGGGCATACTATAGTATGTCGTTTTTCACGATTTCGGAGGATTTGAAAAAAAGGTGAAAATCACGCAAAAGCGAAAGGCTATAGTCCATGGTGTCGGAGGGCATACTATAGTATGTCGTTTTTCACGATTTCGGAGGATTTAAAAAAAAAGGTGAAAATCACGCAAAAGCGAAAGGCTATAGTCCATGGTGTCGGAGGGCATACTATAGTATGTCGTTTTTCACGATTTCGGAGGATTTGAAAAAAAGGTGAAAATCACGCAAAAGCGAAAGGCTATAGTCCATGGTGTCGGAGGGCATACTATAGTATGTCGTTTTTCACAATTTCGGAGGATTTGAAAAAAAGGTGAAAATCACGCAAAAGCGAAAGGCTATAGTCCATGGTGTCGGAGGGCATACTATAGTATGTCGTTTTTCACGATTTCGGAGGATTTAAAAAAAAAGGTGAAAATCACGCAAAAGCGAAAGGCTATAGTCCATGGTGTCGGAGGGCATACTATAGTATGTCGTTTTTCACGATTTCGGAGGATTTGAAAAAAAGGTGAAAATCACGCAAAAGCGAAAGGCTATAGTCCATGGTGTCGGAGGGCATACTATAGTATGTCGTTTTTCACGATTTCGGAGGATTTGAAAAAAAGGTGAAAATCACGCAAAAGCGAAAGGCTATAGTCCATGGTGTCGGAGGGCATACTATAGTATGTCGTTTTTCACGATTTCGGAGGATTTGAAAAAAAGGTGAAAATCACGCAAAAGCGAAAGGCTATAGTCCATGGTGTCGGAGGGCATACTATAGTATGTGGTTTTTCACGATTTTGGAGGATTTAAAAAAAAAGGTGAAAATCACGCAAAAGCGAAAGGCTATAGTCCATGGTGTCGGAGGGCATACTATAGTATGTCGTTTTTCACGATTTCGGAGGATTTGAAAAAAAGGTGAAAATCACGCAAAAGCGAAAGGCTATAGTCCATGGTGTCGGAGAGCATACTATAGTATGTCGTTTTTAACGATTTCGGAGGATTTAAAAAAAAGGTGAAAATCACGCGAAAGCAAAAGGCTATAGTCCATGGTGTCGGAGGGCATACTATAGTATGTCGTTTTTCACGATTTCGGAGGATTAAAAAAAAAGGTGAAAATCACGCAAAAGCGAAAGGCTATAGTCCATGGTGTCGGAGGGCATACTATAGTATGTCGTTTTTCACGATTTCGGAGGATTTGAAAAAAAGGTGAAAATCACGCAAAAGCGAAAGGCTATAGTCCATGGTGTCGGAGGGCATACTATAGTATGTCGTTTTTCACGATTTCGGAGGATTTAAAAAAAAAGGTGAAAATCACGCAAAAGCGAAAGGCGTGTCGGAGGGCATACTATAGTATGTCGTTTTTCACGATTTCGGAGGATTTGAAAAAAAGGTGAAAATCACGCAAAAGCGAAAGGCTATAGTCCATGGTGTCGGAGGGCATACTATAGTATGTCGTTTTTCACGATTTCGGAGGATTTTTAAAAAAAAGGTGAAAATCACGCAAAAGCGAAAGGCGTGTCGGAGGGCATACTATAGTATGTCGTTTTTCACGATTTCGGAGGATTAAAAAAAAAGGTGAAAATCACGCAAAAGCGAAAGGCTATAGTCCATGGTGTCGGAGGGCATACTATAGTATGTCGTTTTTCACGATTTCGGAGGATTTGAAAAAAAGGTGAAAATCACGCAAAAGCGAAAGGCTATAGTCCATGGTGTCGGAGGGCATACTATAGTATGTCGTTTTTCACGATTTCGGAGGATTAAAAAAAAAGGTGAAAATCACGCAAAAGCGAAAGGCTATAGTCCATGGTGTCGGAGGGCATACTATAGTATGTCGTTTTTCACGATTTCGGAGGATTTGAAAAAAAGGTGAAAATCACGCAAAAGCGAAAGGCTATAGTCCATGGTGTCGGAGGGCATACTATAGTATGTCGTTTTTCACGATTTCGGAGGATTTGAAAAAAAGGTGAAAATCACGCAAAAGCGAAAGGCTATAGTCCATGGTGTCGGAGGGCATACTATAGTATGTCGTTTTTCACGATTTCGGAGGATTTGAAAAAAAGGTGAAGATCACGCAAAAGCGAAAGGCTATAGTCCATGGTGTCGGAGGGCATACTATAGTATGTCGTTTTTCACGATTTCGGAGGATTTAAAAAAAAAGGTGAAAATCACGCAAAAGCGAAAGGCTATAGTCCATGGTGTCGGAGGGCATACTATAGTATGTCGTTTTTCACGATTTCGGAGGATTTGAAAAAAAGGTGAAAATCACGCAAAAGCGAAAGGCTATAGTCCATGGTGTCGGAGGGCATACTATAGTATGTCGTTTTTCACGATTTCGGAGGATTTGAAAAAAAGGTGAAGATCACGCAAAAGCGAAAGGCTATAGTCCATGGTGTCGGAGAGCATACTATAGTATGTCGTTTTTAACGATTTCGGAGGATTTAAAAAAAAGGTGAAAATCACGCGAAAGCAAAAGGCTATAGTCCATGGTGTCGGAGGGCATACTATAGTATGTCGTTTTTCACGATTTCGGAGGATTACAAAAAAAGGTGAAAATCACGCAAAAGCGAAAGGCTATAGTCCATGGTGTCGGAGGGCATACTATAGTATGTCGTTTTTCACGATTTCGGAGGATTTGAAAAAAAGGTGAAAATCACGCAAAAGCGAAAGGCTATAGTCCATGGTGTCGGAGGGCATACTATAGTATGTCGTTTTTCACGATTTCGGAGGATTTAAAAAAAAAGGTGAAAATCACGCAAAAGCGAAAGGCTATAGTCCATGGTCTCGGACCGCATACTAGTATGTCGTTTTTCACGATTTCGGAGGATTTAAAAAAAAAAGGTGAAAATCACGCAAAAGCGAAAGGCGTGTCGGAGGGCATACTATAGTATGTCGTTTTTCACGATTTCGGAGGATTAAAAAAAAAGGTGAAAATCACGCAAAAGCGAAAGGCTATAGTCCATGGTGTCGGAGGGCATACTATAGTATGTCGTTTTTCACGATTTCGGAGGATTTGAAAAAAAGGTGAAAATCACGCAAAAGCGAAAGGCTATAGTCCATGGTGTCGGAGGGCATACTATAGTATGTCGTTTTTCACGATTTCGGAGGATTTAAAAAAAAAGGTGAAAATCACGCAAAAGCGAAAGGCTATAGTCCATGGTGTCGGAGGGCATACTATAGTATGTCGTTTTTCACGATTTCGGAGGATTTGAAAAAAAGGTGAAAATCACACAAAAGCGAAAGGCTATAGTCCATGGTGTCGGAGGGCATACTATAGTATGTCGTTTTTCACGATTTCGGAGGATTTAAAAAAAAAGGTGAAAATCACGCAAAAGCGAAAGGCTATAGTCCATGGTGTCGGAGGGCATACTATAGTATGTCGTTTTTCACGATTTCGGAGGATTTGAAAAAAAGGTGAAAATCACGCAAAAGCGAAAGGCTATAGTCCATGGTGTCGGAGGGCATACTATAGTATGTCGTTTTTCACGATTTCGGAGGATTTGAAAAAAAGGTGAAAATCACGCAAAAGCGAAAGGCTATAGTCCATGGTGTCGGAGGGCATACTATAGTATGTCGTTTTTCACGATTTCGGAGGATTTAAAAAAAAAGGTGAAAATCACGCAAAAGCGAAAGGCTATAGTCCATGGTGTCGGAGGGCATACTATAGTATGTCGTTTTTCACGATTTCGGAGGATTTGAAAAAAAGGTGAAAATCACACAAAAGCGAAAGGCTATAGTCCATGGTGTCGGAGGGCATACTATAGTATGTCGTTTTTCACGATTTCGGAGGATTAAAAAAAAAGGTGAAAATCACGCAAAAGGGAAAGGCTATAGTCCATGGTGTCGGAGGGCATACTATAGTATGTCGTTTTTCACGATTTCGGAGGATTTGAAAAAAAGGTGAAAATCACGCAAAAGCGAAAGGCTATAGTCCATGGTGTCGGAGAGCATACTATAGTATGTCGTTTTTAACGATTTCGGAGGATTTAAAAAAAAAGGTGAAAATCACGCAAAAGCAAAAGGCTATAGTCCATGGTGTCGGAGGGCATACTATAGTATGTCGTTTTTCACGATTTCGGAGGATTAAAAAAAAAGGTGAAAATCACGCAAAAGCGAAAGGCTATAGTCCATGGTGTCGGAGGGCATACTATAGTATGTCGTTTTTCACGATTTCGGAGGATTTGAAAAAAAGGTGAAAATCACGCAAAAGCGAAAGGCTATAGTCCATGGTGTGGGAGGGCATACTATAGTATGTCGTTTTTCACGATTTCGGAGGATTTAAAAAAAAAGGTGAAAATCACGCAAAAGCGAAAGGCTATAGTCCATGTTGTCGGAGGGCATACTATAGTATGTCGTTTTTCACGATTTCGGAGGATTTGAAAAAAAGGTGAAAATCACGCAAAAGCGAAAGGCTATAGTCCATGGTGTCGGAGGGCATACTATAGTATGTCGTTTTTCACGATTTCGGAGGATTAAAAAAAAAGGTGAAAATCACGCAAAAGCGAAAGGCTATAGTCCATGGTGTCGGAGGGCATACTATAGTATGTCGTTTTTCACGATTTCGGAGGATTTTTAAAAAAAAAGGTGAAAATCACGCAAAAGCGAAAGGCTATAGTCCATGGTCTCGGACCGCATACTAGTATGTCGTTTTTCACGATTTTGGAGGATTTTTAAAAAAAAAGGTGAAAATCACGCAAAAGCGAAAGGCTATAGTCCATGGTGTCGGAGGGCATACTATAGTATGTCGTTTTTCACGATTTCGGAGGATTTGAAAAAAAGGTGAAAATCACGCAAAAGCGAAAGGCTATAGTCCATGGTGTCGGAGAGCATACTATAGTATGTCGTTTTTAACGATTTCGGAGGATTTAAAAAAAAAGGTGAAAATCACGCGAAAGCAAAAGGCTATAGTCCATGGTGTCGGAGGGCATACTATAGTATGTCGTTTTTCCACGATTTCGGAGGATTAAAAAAAAAGGTGAAAATCACGCAAAAGCGAAAGGATATAGTCCATGGTGTCGGAGGGCATACTATAGTATGTCGTTTTTCACGATTTCGGAGGATTTGAAAAAAAGGTGAAAATCACGCAAAAGCGAAAGGCTATATAGTCCATGGTGTCGGAGGGCATACTATAGTATGTCGTTTTTCACGATTTCGGAGGATTTAAAAAAAAAGGTGAAAATCACGCAAAAGCGAAAGGCTATAGTCCATGGTCTCGGACCGCATACTAGTATGTCGTTTTTCACGATTTCGGAGGATTTTTAAAAAAAAGGTGAAAATCACGCAAAAGCGAAAGGCGTGTCGGAGGGCATACTATAGTATGTCGTTTTTCACGATTTCGGAGGATTAAAAAAAAAGGTGAAAATCACGCAAAAGCGAAAGGCTATAGTCCATGGTGTCGGAGGGCATACTATAGTATGTCGTTTTTCACGATTTCGGAGGATTTGAAAAAAAGGTGAAAATCACGCAAAAGCGAAAGGCTATAGTCCATGGTGTCGGAGGGCATACTATAGTATGTCGTTTTTCACGATTTCGGAGGATTAAAAAAAAAGGTGAAAATCACGCAAAAGCGAAAGGCTATAGTCCATGGTGTCGGAGGGCATACTATAGTATGTTGTTTTTCACGATTTCGGAGGATTTGAAAAAAAGGTGAAAATCACGCAAAAGCGAAAGGCTATAGTCCATGGTGTCGGAGGGCATACTATAGTATGTCGTTTTTCACGATTTCGGAGGATTTGAAAAAAAGGTGAAAATCACGCAAAAGCGAAAGGCTATAGTCCATGGTGTCGGAGGGCATACTATAGTATGTCGTTTTTCACGATTTCGGAGGATTTGAAAAAAAGGTGAAAATCACGCAAAAGCGAAAGGCTATAGTCCATGGTGTCGGAGGGCATACTATAGTATGTCGTTTTTAACGATTTCGGAGGATTTAAAAAAAAGGTGAAAATCACGCGAAAGCAAAAGGCTATAGTCCATGGTGTCGGAGGGCATACTATAGTATGTCGTTTTTCACGATTTCGGAGGATTAAAAAAAAAGGTGAAAATCACGCAAAAGCGAAAGGCTATAGTCCATGGTGTCGGAGGGCATACTATAGTATGTCGTTTTTCACGATTTCGGAGGATTTGAAAAAAAGGTGAAAATCACGCAAAAGCGAAAGGCTATAGTCCATGGTGTCGGAGGGCATACTATAGTATGTCGTTTTTCACGATTTCGGAGGATTTTAAAAAAAAGGTGAAAATCACGCAAAAGCGAAAGGCTATAGTCCATGGTCTCGGACCGCATACAAGTATGTCGTTTTTCACGATTTCGGAGGATTTAAAAAAAAAAGGTGAAAATCACGCAAAAGCGAAAGGCGTGTCGGAGGGCATACTATAGTATGTCGTTTTTCACGATTTCGGAGGATTAAAAAAAAAGGTGAAAATCACGCAAAAGCGAAAGGCTATAGTCCATGGTGTCGGAGGGCATACTATAGTATGTCGTTTTTCACGATTTCGGAGGATTTGAAAAAAAGGTGAAAATCACGCAAAAGCGAAAGGCTATAGTCCATGGTGTCGGAGGGCATACTATAGTATGTCGTTTTTCACGATTTCGGAGGATTTAAAAAAAAAGGTGAAAATCACGCAAAAGCGAAAGGCTATAGTCCATGGTGTCGGAGGGCATACTATAGTATGTCGTTTTTCACGATTTCGGAGGATTTTAAAAAAAAAGGTGAAAATCACGCAAAAGCGAAAGGCTATAGTCCATGGTGTCGGAGGGCATACTATAGTATGTGGTTTTTCACGATTTCGGAGGATTTAAAAAAAAAGGTGAAAATCACGCAAAAGCGAAAGGCTATCGTCCATGGTGTCGGAGGGCATACTATTGTATGTCGTTTTTCACGATTTCGGAGGATTTGAAAAAAAGGTGAAAATCACGCAAAAGCGAAAGGCTATAGTCCATGGTGTCGGAGGGCATACTATTGTATGTCGTTTTTCACGATTTCGGAGGATTTAAAAAAAAAGGTGAAAATCACGCAAAAGCAAAAGGCTATAGTCCATGGTGTCGGAGGGCATACTATAGTATGTCGTTTTTCACGATTTCGGAGGATTAAAAAAAAAGGTGAAAATCACGCAAAAGCGAAAGGCTATAGTCCATGGTGTCGGAGGGCATACTATAGTATGTCGTTTTTCACGATTTCGGAGGATTTGAAAAAAAGGTGAAAATCACGCAAAAGCGAAAGGCTATAGTCCATGGTGTCGGAGGGCATACTATAGTATGTCGTTTTTCACGATTTCGGAGGATTTAAAAAAAAAAGGTGAAAATCACGCAAAAGCGAAAGGCTATAGTCCATGGTGTCGGAGGGCATACTATAGTATGTCGTTTTTCACGATTTCGGAGGATTAAAAAAAAAGGTGAAAATCACGCAAAAGCGAAAGGCTATAGTCCATGGTGTCGGAGGGCATACTATAGTATGTCGTTTTTCACGATTTCGGAGGATTTGAAAAAAAGGTGAAAATCACGCAAAAGCGAAAGGCTATAGTCCATGGTGTCGGAGGGCATACTATAGTATGTCGTTTTTCACGATTTCGGAGGATTTAAAAAAAAAGGTGAAAATCACGCAAAAGCGAAAGGCTATAGTCCATGGTGTCGGAGGGCATACTATAGTATGTCGTTTTTCACGATTTCGGAGGATTTGAAAAAAAGGTGAAAATCACGCAAAAGCGAAAGGCTATAGTCCATGGTGTCGGAGGGCATACTATAGTATGTCGTTTTTCACGATTTCGGAGGATTTTAAAAAAAAAGGTGAAAATCACGCAAAAGCGAAAGGCTATAGTCCATGGTCTCGGACCGCATACAAGTATGTCGTTTTTCACGATTTCGGAGGATTTAAAAAAAAAAGGTGAAAATCACGCAAAAGCGAAAGGCGTGTCGGAGGGCATACTATAGTATGTCGTTTTTCACGATTTCGGAGGATTAAAAAAAAAGGTGAAAATCACGCAAAAGCGAAAGGCTATAGTCCATGGTGTCGGAGGGCATACTATAGTATGTCGTTTTTCACGATTTCGGAGGATTTAAAAAAAAGGTGAAAATCACGCAAAAGCGAAAGGCTATAGTCCATGGTGTCGGAGGGCATACTATAGTATGTCGTTTTTCACGATTTCGGAGGATTTAAAAAAAAAGGTGAAAATCACGCAAAAGCGAAAGGCTATAGTCCATGGTGTCGGAGGGCATACTATAGTATGTCGTTTTTCACGATTTCGGAGGATTTTAAAAAAAAAGGTGAAAATCACGCAAAAGCGAAAGGCTATAGTCCATGGTGTCGGAGGGCATACTATAGTATGTGGTTTTTCACGATTTCGGAGGATTTAAAAAAAAAGGTGAAAATCACGCAAAAGCGAAAGGCTATCGTCCATGGTGTCGGA